>NC_086319.1:169589899-169644899 GCF_036172605.1 Pelobates fuscus
AACATGCTCACTTTGAGAGGGGGCGTGCTTGTAATTAGTGATGACAAAACACACCATCTCTGGCCCCGCCCCCTTAGGGGGCCGCTCTGATTGAAAAATGCCCGGGCCTAATTTTTTTCCCAGTCCGGCCCTGCCCCCAGGGTTCATTGTGTGTCTTTTTACTCCCATGCCACATAGATATAGAGCAACACACAACCATATAGGCACAAATAATTATTCAGGCACACACTCACAGAGATATGCAGTCATACAGTCTACACATACAGGTACAATGCCATACAAACACAGACATTCACACACACTACACACTGTCATATACACATACAGACACAGGCATACAAAGACATACATATCCAGTCATATAGTCATACAGATACAGGCATACAGAACAGGGGCAGATCCAGAGCCTAACCTCAGGAAGGGCACTGGTAGCGGGCTGTAGTCAGTTGAAAAGTTAAGGGGGCATAGTAGAGGGTATGGGCTATAATTGGGGGAAAGGAAATGTAGTGGGGGGATAGGGGCTGAAGTACGTTGATGGCTGCAATTAGGGGAGAAGGGCTTTAATTGGGATGATATGGGACTATAGTTGGAGGTAAGGACTGTAGTAAGGGAATAGGGGCTGTAGTGGAGGTATGGGGTGTAAAAGTGGTGTTAGGGCTGGACGTGGGGGGATAGAGGCTGTAGTTGAAAGGAAGTGTAGCAGAGGAGTTAGGGCTATGGTGGGGGGCACAGGTGCTGTGGTGGGGAAGCACAAAGGCTGTGGTGCAAGGGGCTGTGGTCTGTGGTGCGAGGTACGGATTGAAAGAAGGTACAGGGACTGTAGAAGGTTGCACAGGGACTGTGGTGGGGGTACAGGTGCTGTAGAGGGGGGCAGGGGACGTAGTGGGGGCACATGGGCTGTTGGGGGGACAAGGGCTGTTGTGGTGGGCACAGGGCCTGAGAGAGGGGACAGGGGCTGTGGTGTGGGGGGGGGGCTGAGAAAGGGGGCACAGGGGCTGTGGTGGGGAGGCAGGAACTGTGGTGGGGCATAGGGCTGAGGTGAGACCTCACTTGGAATATTGCACGCAGTACTGGAGAACGTATCTCCAGAAGGATATTGATACTTCAGAGAGAATTCATAGAAGGGCTGCTAAACTGGTTCATGGATTGCAGGATAAAACTTACCAGGAAATGTTAAAGGATCTTAATATGCATAGCTTGGAGGAAAGACAAGACAGGGGGATATGATAGAAACATTTAAATACATAAAAGGAATCAACACAGTAAAGGAGGAGACTATATTTAAAAGAAGGAAAACTACCACAACAAGAGGACAGTTTAAGTATGCGTGGGATAGGCATGAGGCTATCCTAGCTATAAGATAAGGCTAGGCAGGCACTAATGAGAGTATTTAGAAAATTAGGCAGACTAGATGGGCCGAATGGTTCTTATCTGCCGTCACATTCTATGTTTCTACGTAATGAACATATGGGCTAGTCCGGAGTTAAAATAAAGTATTGCATGTTAGTTCCATTTGGAACTAGGTGTCCTGTATGGATTTTTAGGGATCCCAGTGAGTCTTCGGACCCGTTGGTTGGCTGCATGATCCATCTAGTCCTGGGATAAAACAAGAGAGCTAGGCCAGAGAATCGCAAGTGCCTTTGTAAAGGCAATAGGAATCACTGTAAGCAGAGCTGCAGCGGAATAGGCAGAGGGAATGATACCTGCCTTTAAGGAAAGCTGCAGAGGAATAGGCAGAGGGGACAATACCTGCCTGGAAGATGGTCTGCAGTGAAATGGACAGAGGGGACAATACCTGCCTGGAAAATGGTCTGCAGTGAAATGGACAGAGGGGATAATACCTGCGTGGAAGATGGTCTGCAGTGAAATGGACAGAGGGGACAATACCTGCCTGGAAAATGGTCTGCAGTGAAATGGACAGAGGGGATAATACCTGCGTGGAAGATGGTCTGCAGTGAAATGGACAGAGGGGACAATACCTGCCTGGAAAATGGTCTGCAGTGAAATGGACAGAGGGGACAATACCTGCTTGGAAGAAGAGCTGTAGACTGGTCAGGTGCAAAAGCTCTGAAGAGACCCCAGTCAAGCTTCAGCGACTGGGGCTGAAGTGTTTCATGGTCCCTGCAAGCGGCTAGGGAGCGGACTGAGCAGAGGTACTTGGTACAGGAGTACAGAGTACAGGAGCGCCGTCACAAGAGCCTAAAACAAAATAAGAAGATTATATTTAATGAACACTAAAAATAGAACTGGAAAGCACTTGGCTAAAGGCAGTGGGATCAGCCATTAAATTAGCCACATACATTAGCTTGTGACTCTCTGGGACATGCTAAGTCAGTATACACAAGTTCTAGTGCAGTGATGGCTAACCTTGACACCATAAATTGTTTCTGGACTACATTTCCCTTGATGCTCAGCTAGCTTACACTCTAAAAGCTAGCTGAGCATCATGGGAAATGTAGTCCAGAAACAATGTATGGTGTCAAGGTTAGCCATCACTGTTCTAGTGCTTCTATGGCTCTGGCATTGGGACAGATTTTACCGTTTAGGTTAGACCTATCAATTTTATGGCAAGACAGGAGGCTTCATATTTTGCTTATCTTTCTTTACAGCAGCAGTTTTTAACAAGGTTGTAAAAAATTCAACCAATCATAACACATAGTAGAACAATATAGTGCCATCAAACTCCTCCCACTTCCTCTTTCTTTGCTGCTTGCCTTCCAGGTGAGACAATTCTAATTACGTTGCCTAGTTTCATTGCTTGAATTTTAAATTGTCATAGATTATTTGATAATTTTCTATATGTTAATCCTGTACTGGGGTAACCCTAATGGCAGGTTCATGTTATTCTCAGGGTAACTTTCTTTTTCAGGAAGTTTTATTTCACCTGTAGTTGTATATTTTATCTTTTCCTTTTTTCAGTGCCTTACACCTTTAAATTGTTTAAAACACTCTAAGTTTTTCCGCCGGGCCGTTTTCTTGCTTCACACAGAAACGGCCCGCCGGGTTATTTCCCTCCCGTCAGGGGAATAACTTCAGTGCACGGACTCCATTTCCCAGGAGACCGTTTTCTTGTTTCAGCCTATGCGCCTGTGACAAAACGCCTTTTGTCACTGGATTGTTAGGTGACAAGCTGCCCTTTCCCCTGGCTGTTGGAGGAGCCTGATTGCCAGCCTCCTTCCGCATGACAATGGCCCCTGGGAGATTGGGCCCTTTAAAAACATTATTCAGCCATACCGGAGTGTATTTTACTACTTCTGGCCCTTTATGGGGAAGGATTGGTACTTTTTATATGGCACTTCGGATGCAGCCGAAGTCGTCGCCATTCGACAAACGAACATGTGGCGGTGGCCATTTTAATTTAGTCGAAAGCGGTCAGTGGTGTGTGCAAGTAAATCCATGGAACTAAAATCGGCTACACAAATGCACAAACACCGCTGACCCTTACCTTCTCCTCCACTCCGACGCTTCGGCTAAAGTCGAAGTGCGTTCGACAATTCGAACGCCATGTTACCCTGTGCTATTTGCACGAACGGGGACTGTTCGTGAGTTCGAATGGGACTTAGTAGTTTTTCTAAGTGAACTGCCTTTAACATCAGAAATTGACCGGCCGCACAGCCCAAATCTACGGAACTGTTTTGGGCAGGAAAAGGTGCTTGCGGTCGGTCACGAAGGACTTCCGTCTAACTTTTTATGTACTGGAGGGATTTGTATGATTTTGGTTATGTTTATATTCAAAGTATGCTGATTCTGAATATGTATGTTTTATGTGAATATGATGCATATTTTTAAAGTTACAGTGTATGTATAAAAAGTGTATTTTTCCTGCCTGTGATAAATTACATTAACCCATTGTGTTCAGTAATTATATAACAGGCAGAGGGGAGGGATTGTATGTTTGTGCTGGGTGTGTTTTACAGTCTTCCTGTAAATGATTGGTTGTACTGTGTCCCACCCTGTGGGATGTCCTCTTGCATAGGGACTTGCATAAAAGCCAGTGTGTGGTCATTAAAAGTTCAGATCATCTTGGACCTTCATGAAGTTTCGGCTCATGTTTGGGGGATTGCTATAATCACTATACTCCCCAGGGTATAATCACTAGGCTCTGCTAAGAGCTTGGTCCTGTTCCTGCTCTCTGGAATTCAGAGAGGTTGACCTACTGGAAGCTGGACCCTGGTCTTGGGTCCATAGTGGGTAGAGACGGCGAGACCCCAACCAAGCTGCGGCGGTTCGTGGGAGTCTACAGTGGTTATAGTGTCTGGCGGCGTGCTTGGAGTCCTCGGAAAGCACTAGGAGCATCCATCAACGGAAGGTACCCAGTCGGGGTGCCAGCAGTTCTGTTACAGCACCTTTTTTCACCGTCTTCCCGCCTTCGGTGGGCTCTGACACGATTGCGCCGCCCCCTTTTACTCGCGGCAGTCATTTTCTACTCGCGGTACATGCATTTTTTACTCCGCGGCTCCTGGGGTGCCTACCGGATAGATTCATTCTGTGGGCACTAGTACAGCCCTTTCGGAAGGTAAGTTCCTTCTATTAATTAGCCCTTTCCTTAAAGGCTCTTTTCCTGAAGATCAGGATACTGATCACAATTTCTCTTGTCTATCCTTGCAGGTTTTTTTGCTCCAAACAAGACCAACCTGCTAAACTGTCTGGGTGACCCCCTTTATTTTACTCATTTGTATTTCCTTGTATAAATTACCATTTATTAAATATAATTGTGTGGCTGACACCACCTTTATTTCTTCTGTGGGTGACCCCCACCTAATTACTGAAAATAATACTTTGTGTGGCTGACACCACCTTGTTTATTTTGTGGGTGACCCCCACTTTATTACTACATATATTTCTGTATTATACTGGTGATTATCACAATTATCCATTCTATTCTCGTGGGTGAATAGCTATTATACATATATTATATATTGTACTAAGGGTTGATCACCTCCTCTAGTTACTGGGTGACCCCCATAGTTTGACTTACAGAGTTATTGTGACTAACACACTTATCTAGATAATTGTGGGTGACCCCACTGTTTCTACTCTCATGTGGGTGACCCCCACTTCTCCAGTATTCTAGCTGAGTTGCCTCATCTTTTTAAGTGCCACTCCTGACTTATACAATTTTTAATACCAACTACCTGTAGTTGTTAATCTGCCTTCAATATCATTTCCCTATAATTTTCTAAAATACTAATAAGACATTATGTCGGATCGCCAGAAACCTGCAATCTCTGCAGAACTTCGGGAATGCTTTTCTCCACTATTGCGGAGTCCATTCCCAAGGCTTTGGCAGCCTATCATGAGCATACTGCTACGGAGGCTCATCCCTCTACACACCAACCCTCTGACTCAGAGGATTCCCACCTCTCAGACCAAGAAAGTGCCCCATGCAAACGACCCTGGAAAGGGAATAGCGCTACTGCGGGCAAGGGCAAAGCTCCTGCTAAAAATTTTAAGCACTCCCTGCCATGCACTATGCAGGATTCTGTACCTGTTACCTGCTACTTCTATACACCATTTTGAAGGAGGGCTACAGATATTTGATGAGCATTTTTACTTTTCGCTTCTTGTAAGTGTTTTAAATAAATTATACTTTTTATCACACCAACAGTCCTATACTATGTTCAGTCTCTTTTACATGTATGCTTGAGAAACAAGGAATTTCTTCATAAGATCTTCAAAGGTTCCAAAGATATCCTGATGGGCTTGGAATATACTTCTATTTCGTGAGTGCAATATATCTCTAGTAGGGTTTGCTCTACTTAATGGTACTTCACTATGTATGCCCTCTGCTTTTACTTTTTCAAGGTGTATCTTGTTTTTTGTAACTATGCAGGATCCCACAGACCCTCTAGAGGGATCTACCTCTCGACTAGCTGGCCATATTTTAACTGACTATGATGCCACCTACCCTGATGAGGATCCCACGCCAAATGTGCCCCAGGATTCCTCAATGTCAGAGTTTGTTAAAGAAACTTTTCTCACATATGCTCAGGATGCTAAATGTGGCCCTCCATCTAAAGAGCCTTCTTCAGACATCCTCCTGGATGTTTCAGGCCTTCCATTTTTTTGACCCAAGGGTGATTCGTCACCCACGATCTGCAGATTAGGCCCCTCCTGATCATATTGCCAGTTTTTGCAAAATGTGGCTTCGCAAGCCATTCGAGAAAGAAATTAGAAACAAACTGAGGGCTGAATGCCCGAGACCAACTATTCCGGGCAAAGTTGCCTCCACACCCGAGTTTGACCCCATGCTAGTCACCTACTTAACCAAATCCGGCAAAGACCCTCGTAAGGGTATTGAACAAGGGTTAAAAGCAACCCAAGACAAACTTCTGGACATTTTTAGGCCCTATAATCCAGATTTTTATCCTAGCAGATGAGTCACTCACTAGCGGTGAATTTGACCCACACACTGTAAGAGAATGGGCTCAGAGAGTTCTATGCCTATTGGGTAACGCCAATGTGGCAATTTCTATCGAAAGACAAAAAGCGGCACTTTATAAAATTGATGCCAAATTGGTAGACTTAAGTTCAAAGGAATTGGGACCTGAAGCCGATATTCTATTATTCGGTGACAGTTTTATGCGAGACCTCTCCAAGCATGTCTCTGTATTTACCACACTAAATAAAGCCCAGTCCTCATTACGCAGGGTCTTCCGCTCCCAAACACAACTTTTTCGGGGAGAGCTGGTCGCTACAGTGGGCGAACTACCAGTAGAGCAGCCTTCACAGGCTACAGGCCTCAACCCACAGACTATTGGTCCTCAGGACCCACTTGACCCTACCACAGACAGCTATTCAACACCAGAGGCTCTATTCGAGGATGTGGCTCTGCATCCCTGCGCGGACACACTGCTTCAGGTAATGGACCTTACTTATTTAAAAAATTTACTGATTGCAGGTCGATTAACCCTTTTTTCCCCACAGTGGAAACTACTTTCTCAGGATCACTGGATCCTTCATACAGTCATGGGTTTCAAAATAGATTCAAAATAGACTCACACACTCCATTCAAAGCTTTCCTCCGACACCCCTAGGATGTCGGAAGCGGACAAGCTAACCTTAAACTCAGAATTATACGAACTACTAAACAAAGGGGCGATCGACCACTCGCCTTTCCCTTACACCTTCCTCAGCAACATTTACCTTGTACAAAAAAAGACGGGAGACCACCGTCCTATTATCAATCTCAAAGAGCTGAATCAATTTATCACATACCGTCATTTCAAGATGGAAGGTATCCATCTTCTCAGGGACCTACTCAACCTCTTACGACCAAATCATATCTCTGACAGACAAAGTTCTCATCTAACTCCACTGGTGGCTTCGCAATATGGAAGCCTGGAATGGGAAAGCGATCTTCGGATCTCAACCAGACTTTATCCTGGAATCAGATGCCAGCCTCTTAGGTTGGGGTGCTACATGTGCAAAAACCTCCACAGGTGGTCTCTGGTCCCCATCAGAACAGGCACTCCGCATAAATTGTCTCGAGCTCATTGCAGGATCATTCGCGATCCGCAGCTTTGCCAAGGACGCATCCAATTGCCCCTTGGTACTACGGATGGACAACATCTCCGCGGTGCAGTATGTAAACCGACTGGGAGGATCCAAATCCAAACTACTGTCCAATCTCACCAAGGACCTGTACCAATTCTGCCTGGGCAGGAACCTGACCATTCGAGCGGAGTACCGTCCAGGACCCGACAACTTAGTCGCGTATTGGTTTTCACATCATTGGAGAGATGACAGCGATTGGCAATTAGACCCTCTCCTGTTTCACCACATTCATCTACTATGGGGACCCCTCACATTAGACCTCTTTACATCTCGCCTGAATCGTCAGACAGAGGGTCTGGTAGCCAGCTGAAGAAATCTTCTCTCTCTGGTAGTCAATGCTTTTCTGCAGCCTTGGCCTCAGAGAGGAGCTTATGCTTTCCCTCCTTTCTCAATGATTCAACAGACCCTTCACCTGGTCAAAGCTCAAAGGGTCAGGATAACAATAATCACTCCACTATGGAGAGAACAGACTTGGTTCCCCACCCTCCTGGAACTATTAGTAGATTACCCCATCCTACTACCTCGCTCCTTTCGGGTCCTCAAGAACCCAGCGGGCGATTACCATCAACGCGCCCTACAGGGTCATCTTTAACTGGTAGCTTTGACAGTTTCAGGGGAGCTTGGCATGTCACGGGACTTTCACGCACAGCTCAAACACTCCTATGGGACTTGTGGGCTCCAGGAACCAGACAAACCTATCTCTCCGCATGGCGGATTTGGGTCAGCTGGTGTCTGGAAAGGGATCTCGATCTCGTTTCAACACCTCTTTCATCCATTTTAAATCTTTTATCCTTTCTCTTCGACCAGGGTAAATCATACCAATCGATTAATATTTTCCATTCCGCCATTTCGGCGGCCCATGACACTATTGATAATTCATTGGTTGGGAAACACCCTTCCGTGTGCAGACTTCTACGGGGCATACGTTTGACGAGGCCGCCTACCGCCAAGTACTCTAATTTCAGGGATATTTCTAAGGTTTTTACGCGGTTGGATTCCTGGCCTTCTAATGAGGCCTTATCCCTACGCCAACTTTCTGCTAAGTTGGTGTCCTTCCGCAGGGTTTTAGACGATATTCTATCCTCTGCAGATTGGTCAAGGGAATCTACTTTTCAAACTTTTTATTTTAAACCTACATCACACGCGGCTTGCTCCATTATACAAGAGCGTTAAAACTGCAAAATATGAAGCCTCCTGTCTTTCCATAAAATTAGGGATTATTCTATTTTACAGACAGGAGGCGAATATTTTCCCTCCCTCCGTTCACTCTGGATCCCACCCTTAGGGTAAGCTTCCTTTTCTACTATTATTGCATTGTACACACTCTTGCAATTTGATTGTTGTAGGTATACGGTATTGCTAGCCTAGTGACCTAGCCCTACATCGCACTTTATGCCATTATGGTCTTTCAATCCTACCAGATAATCTGAGCTATCACTTTAAATTGCGTACTTGTGTTTTTTCTCTTGTCTAAGAGACCATACTTTCACGAAGTCTCTCTTCTTCTCTCCTAGTGTGAAAATATTACGTTGATCTACTTGACAACACATTTACATGGTTGACTTCATTACGTTACACCTGAGTTACGGTTCCAGAATGGTTCCAGTTTATATGGTTGATTCTACTGCTGATCAGCACCACCAAGAAAGAGGAAGTGGGAGGAGGCTTTGGCACTATATTGTTCTACTATGTGTTATGATTGGTTGAATTTTTTACAACCTTGTTAACTACTTCTTTGCTGCTGGGAGTTACAGTCAGTGGCGGATCCAGAAGCTAATCTCGGGAGGGGCACTGGCAGATTATTTTAAGAAACAATCCAGGCACAATAACCACTACAGCTCTCTGTAGTGGTTTTGGTGCCAGGAGTTGCTGTGGCGCCCTCCCAGAGTAAGTAGTCAAACCGTTTAAAAAAACGTTTGATAACTTACCCAGGTCTGCCGGGATAGGGGTTGTAGTGTGTATGTGTTTGAGGGGTGCAGTGTGTGTGAGGGTCGCAGTATGTGTATGGAAGGGTAGTGCGTTTGTGAGAGGAGTGCAGTGTATGTATGGGGTAGCAATTTGTATATTGGGAGCAGTGTGTGTATTGGGAGCAGTGTGTTTGTGTGTGAGTTGCGCAGTGTGTTTTTGTGTGAGGGGTGCTGTGTGTATGGGGGGCAGTGAGTGTAAGGGGGGGCTGTGTGTGTGTAAGGGGGGCTGTGTATGTAAGAGGGGGGCTATGTATGTGTAAGGGGGGCTGTGTGTGTGTGTAAGGGGGGGGCTGTGTATGTAAGAGGGGGGCTGTGTATGTAAGAGGGGGGCTGTGTATGTAAGAGGGGGGCTGTGTATGTAAGAGGGGGGCTGTGTATGTAAGAGGGGGGTTGTGTATGTAAGGGGGGCTGTGTTTGTAAGGGGGGGGCTGTGTGTGTAAGGGGGGCTGTGTGTGTAAGGGGGGCTGTGTATGTAAGGGGGGCTGTGTGTGTAAGAGGGGGGCTGTGTATGTAAGAGGGGGGCTGTGTATGTAAGAGGGGGGCTGTGTATGTAAGAGGGGGGCTGTGTATGTAAGGGGGGGGCTGTGTATGTAAGAGGGGGGCTGTGTATGTAAGGGGGGGCTGTGTATATAAGGGGGGGGGGGTGTGTAAGTAAGGGGGGACTGTGTAAGTAAGGGGGCTGTGTGTGTAAGAGGGGGGCTGTGTGTGTAAGAGGGAGGCTGTGTATGTAAGAGGGGGGCTGTGTGTGTAAAAGGGGGCTGTATGTAAGGGGGGCTGTGTATATAAGGGGGGGCTGTGTATGTAAGGGGGGGCTGTGTATGTAAGGGGGGGCTGTGTATGTAAGGGGGGGCTGTGTATGTAAGGGGGGGCTGTGTATGTAAGGGGGGGCTGTGTATGTAAGGGGGGCTGTGTATGTAAGAGGGGGGCTGTGTAAGTAAGGGGGGCTGTGTGTGTAAGAGGGGGGCTGTGTGTGTAAGAGGGAGGCTGTGTATGTAAGAGGGGGGCTGTGTGTGTAAAAGGGGGCTGTATATTTGTGTGTAAGGGGGTGTGTGTATGTAAGGGGGGCTGTGTATATAAGGGGGGGCTGTGTATGTAAGGGGGGGCTGTGTATGTAAGAGGGGGGGCTGTGTATGTAAGAGGGGGGGCTGTGTATGTAAGAGGGGAGGCTGTGTGTGTAAGAGGGGGGCTGTATATTTGTGTGTAAGGGGGGGGCTGTATATTTGTGTGTAAGGGGGGGCTGTATATTTGTGTGTAAGGGGGGGCTGTATATTTGTGTGTAAGGGGGGGCTGTATATTTGTGTGTAAGGGGGGGGCTGTATATTTGTGTGTAAGGGGGGGGCTGTATATTTGTGTGTAAGGGGGGGGCTGTATATTTGTGTGTAAGGGGGGGGCTGTATATTTGTGTGTAAGGGGGGGCTGTATATTTGTGTGTAAGGGGGGGCTGTATATTTGTGTGTAAGGGGGGGCTGTGTGGGGGGCAGATTAAATATATATATTTTTAATTATTAAATAACTAACTAAATATAGCTAATGTCCCCCCTCCCTTCTTACCTTTGCTGAGGGAGGGGGAGACATTGCTTTCTCTTCCATTCCCTGGTGGTTCTAGTGGGGGAGTGAACTCTAACCTGCAGCTCAGGCTAGAGTTCACTCTCGCGAGAACGGAGCGTTGCCATGGTAACGCTCCATGCTCGCGAGAGGAGAACCCGGCGGAGCTGTAGGTAAGAGCTCCCCCGGGTTCTCTCTCTCACTCCCTCCCCTGCCGGCCGCCCAGCAATCTGCCTGTGGGCCGGGGAGGGAGATCACTGATCTCCCCTCCGGTACGTGAAGGCAATCAGCAGGGCTGGTGCTTGGATAGCACCAGCCTTGCATGGGCCGGCATGGGAGAGCCTCGGGCAGCAATATTTTCTCGGGGGGGGGCAATTGCCCCGTTGCCCCCCCCCTGGATCCGCCAATGGTTACAGTAAAGAAAGATAAGCAAAAAATGAAGCCTCCTGTCTTTAATCAAATTTAGATTACTCGCTTACTGTAAACTAGAATAATCCCTTATTTTAGCATTAATCTTTCATTCCTTTTACAACATTCTATAGCTTTGTAATGTCATCATAATTATTGGAATTTCATGCCAAGTTTAACCCCTTAAGGACACATGACATGTCTGACACGTCATGATTCCCTTTTATTCCAGAAGTTTGGTCCTTAAGGGGTTAAATATCATCATACCCATGACCACTATCTTAATTTTCAACAGAAGTATGTAAATCGTAAATAGTATTGTAGATGAGAATTTTGTATTTTGTTGCCGCTCTTACAAATGAGCTCATTCCTGCCTTGTTTAAAGTTATCTGATGCTCCATTATTTGCTTCTAAAAACATGTCTGTTGCCATCATAATCTGTTGCTTGTTAACATGGTCTTTCCTCTTGCACCTACAATTCTTTTTGGGTTGGGCTATGACAATAATTATACCAGAATATCAAAAATATTAACATAATTAATTATAAATCCAGGAGTTTAACTCACTTTCAGCACTTCATTACTGTTTAGTGTATAAATATTTATTAAATAATGTAAACAGAGTGCAGGTCAGGAGTCCGGATACAAGTCAAGGGCTCATGAGCTGCACCACTGTAACCACCTAGTAGGGAGCTCCAATGAGGGGGTAACCCTCCAAAATACGTAGGTAATAGGAGTAGGTGATGTGTAGAGTCCCACAAGGGGAAAGGAACATCAGGAGAGCTCCACTGTATAAGAAATGAGGAAGGGAGGCCCTACCTTTAATCAATCTTAGGATAAAAAGGGATATGCAAACAAAAAGTATAACTTGAAAAAAAAAAAAGGGAGATCTACTAAACGGTGCCCAGGGGATCAATTGTCTAGAGTACTAGCTAGTATCTAAGTTCCAGTTACCCTAGTGTCCGACTGACAGTAAGGTAGTGTAAACGAGGTTAGGGAGAGAGAAGAGGCACAGGGTCCCCAGAGAACAAGGGACCGGGTAATCAGGTCTAAACGCAGATGAAAAGCCTAAAACAAAAAAAATAAAATAATAATAAATAAATCTCTCAATTCACCCTAAAAGTTACCTCGACATCGTGGTCTAACCACTAGTGTCTACCTGAACCAACTCTCCCTACTAAAGTTATAAATAAATAAACACCTAAAAAATCAATAATCATAGGGGTAACAAAAATAAAAAAAGTGCTACCAAGTGCAGAGATTAAAGAAAAAGAAAACGCTCGACGCGCGTTTTGACGTATTTAAAACGCCGTCTGTCAGTCGAACACTAGGAGAACTGGAATTTAGATGCTAGCTAGTACTCCAGACAGATTGATTAAAGGTAGGGCCTCCCTTCCTCATTTCTTATACAGTGGAGCTCTCCTGATGTTGGTTTCCCCTTGTGGGACTCTACACATCACCTACTCCTATTACCTATATCTATCTATCTATCTATCTATCTATCTATCTAAATATACACACACACACACGAAATGAAAACGTGCAAGCATTTAATTATGCAATTTTCATTGGAGTTATATCTAAAAAGGCGATTGCAAAACCGTCAGATCTTTTGTATGCTGCCTGTCCAAACCCTCCCCTTCTAACCCTGCCCAGACTTTCTGTGGCTGTCTAACCTCAGCCTTCCCAATGCAGCTCAAGGCAGGTGCTCTAGGCAATTGCTGCCTCTTGAGATCAGTGCAAGTAAGCATTAAGAAGTAACAAGACCTGCTGTCTGCTTGAAAGCCAAGGGGATGTAACCAGGTTAATTTATAATAGTGTCAATTTCTGGGGGCGCAGTCTGGCCGTCAACCTTAATGAACGCATGAACTGAGTGCTCCCATCCACCCCCATACCAGCAGCACCGTGACCCAAAATCATCACCAAGCTACCTTACCATGTCCGGTACAGCCTCTGGAGCAAAACCGCCTTGCAATAAGAAGGGAAAAGGAGTGGCTGCAGCAAGGCCATGATGGACCTGTTCACGGCCTCCCCTGTGCCTCAAGACTTGCAAGATGTGTGGCTCACAGTCCAAGCATCCGTGGCAGAAAGTGAATCACAAGACAGCCCCATGGGCGAAACCTCCCAGATCCTCCATAAACTCTCAGAGGTGAAAAAATATCTTGCTACAGCTCCATGGAAGTAAAGGCCGAAATCCAAGCCTTGGGTGCCCACACTTCAGACCTCAAGCACCGCATGGGAACAGTGGTGATAGCACAGAACACTGCAGTAACGCATGCAGACTACATGACCAGGCAACTGGATAACTGGAGGACCTCTCAAATCGTTCCAGGCGCAGTAATCTGCGCATAAGAGGCCTCCCAGAATCACCCAATGAAGGTTCTATAACAATGAAGCTGGAAGACTATTTCAAACACCTACTTCCAGACATACCTGAGGAAAAATGGACGATCGACTGCGAGCCTTAAGAATGGAAGGAGCGGTACCTCGCGATGTAATTCTCCGCTTCCACTACTCCTCCACTAAGGATGCAATTGTGAGATACAACAGGGGGAACGTCCTCCAGTACCAGAATGCAAAGCTGTCCATCGATCAGGATCTGTCCCCCACTACCCTACAGCACCAGAAGGACTGGAAACCTACTGGACCCACGGAGGAATGATATCTGATATACTTGGGGTCACCATTTTAAGCTTATTGCCTTCAGAGCCAGTAAGGCCTACACCCTGCAGTCGGGGAGTGACCCTGCACCATTCCTTCAGGGACTAAACAGGCATTCTGCCCAATGCCTATGCCCGTGCGCCCGGTACTCATCTTTCTTCCCCAGCAAGTGGCATGAAGTTCCAGGCCGTGCTGAAGACCACACTTAAAGAAACCATCACAGAACTCCACGAGCTTTGACATGATCCACACCTCAAAGACTGAACAACCTCTATCTAAATGGTCCAGCTAAGGAACGAGAGGGTACTGGGACTACTGTGCTGGGAAGATGGGGGCTCTGGGGGAAATGTGGAAACCACTATAAGATGCCTCATACACACCAACAGCCTGAATCTTTGAAGACTCACACAATTAAGATTTTTGTTGCACTGTACATAGTTTTTGACCATATATAATTTTTTCCAACGCACTGTTTTGTTCACAAATGGGTATTCAAGCAGAAACGGCTTTACGTCTGTTGCTTACCATCCCCAGCACCCCAACATGGGTGGGATCCCCACAACCCAATCCCACTTCAGCCCACTTAGGTCACACACTTTCATAAATCCACATACGGATCCGAAGAATTTGTTTCCGTCCAGCCCACACAGAGAATATCCTCCTACATAGACCATTGGGTGTCCATCTGGTAAAATTGAGGACTATTTCGGTATCTCTTCCATCATATCCAGACTTTTTCTTCACATATTTATTGTCTGTTTTGACGCAACCTTTCTTTGCCTTGTCTTTTGTACTATCTTTGTTAACAGGGCTTAAAGGGAACCCTATTTTTAGGTTTTGCTACCTTTCACACTCTTAACTAATAGTATTGGTTAATTTTAGCGCGGTTTCCTTTTTTTTGTATTTTCCATACCAGGCTATTTGGAACAGGGTGTTTGGGGGGGGGAGGGGGGGGGGGAAGGGGCGTGGTCATTACTGTCCACTTACCTCACCTTACATTCACGGATATACCACACACCAGCATTTCTGCCACCTTCCAAGGTCACGCGTGGAAACTATACACCATCATAAGGGAGAGTCGCCCCCACGAGATCATTCCTCTTTTTAGTAAACTTAAACCGACATGGTAATGTGTTATATAACAATAGTATGGGTCGTGTGCATTGTAGCACAGCGGATTGGGTCTGGGAGCTGCCACCCCGTAGTGGGAACAATGAGATTCTAACCAGGGGAGGCTCGCACTCCCAGGCTGCTCTGGCAATCCGTAAGACCAGACTGTTTCTAATGTTTACGCACCTCTGTTATGAGGTTATTTACTTTCAGTCTCCTTGTAATTGGGAACTCTCAGGCTCCTTGTAACCTCGCCCTATGAAAACTCTACGACTCAATCCCACTCTTCTGACCCAATTCTACACCTCCAGACCGCACTGCCCAAGCAGATACACACGGTATAAAAGTACTATCCTTTCATGTAAAGGGGTTGAATGCACCCACTAAGCAGCAATTGCTCTTGCGCGAGTTAAAAGCTAAAGGAGATGACATTTAGGGGGGGGGGGGGTCACAAGACAAACTATTTCACAAGCTTCTTGTCAACACCAACCTTCTAGACGTGTGGCGGATCCAGCCCCCAAGCACTCAGGACTTTACATTTTACTCCACACCACATGGTACATACTCCAGAATTAACAACATCCTTCTCAATGGGACGGGTATGGCAAAACTCACGCACTCCGCAATAAATAGCATAAGCTGGTCTGACAACGCAGACATCAAGGTCACCTGAGAGACTCAAGTGCTCATCTAACTGGATGTGGAAATTAAACACTAGCCTTCTCAGAGAAAGATTTATGTAAGGCCGAGAATCATGTAAGATTTATGTAAGGCACAATCATATCGGAATACTTTACTTACAATGTCTCAACAGACATTGACCCAGAGCCATTTTTGGGCCACCCCATGAGAGGTCACTTCATCAAGGTAGCTACACACAAACTATGCACAACCCACCTCTTTTTAGAGCTGCAAGCTAAAAGAAAATCTGAACAGCAACACAAAACGAACCCCACAGCAAGTAAAATGACGGAATTCAACGCGCTGTGACACTCTATCAAAGAACTATGCCCTAGAGGTGGTGGCTCGCTCCATTCTGTGGTCTCGGCGCTTATTTTATAAAAAATCCAACAAAATGGCTACAATCTTAGCAAGAGCGATGCATCCTCAGAGTGAATTTTGACCCATCACTAAAATTCTACACCTGCGGGGGTCCTAGCCGACACTGCAAACACCTTTAATGAAGTATTTACAGACCTATTACTCAACACTATACAACCACACCCCGCAACAAAAGGTGTCTGCCCCGATGGTTGTGCAAACTTACACACATTCCTGTTGGACCTAGATTTGCCAGAACTCTTGGGACCGGAGGTGGAGACTTTAAGCGCACCCATCACACAACTACAAGGGCTATCACGGCCCTTATAGGAAATAAAGCCCGGGACTGGACAGTTACGACATAGGATACTATAAAAGATTTAAAGAAGTACTGCCGCCCAACTCACAAACCTTTTTAACCACTTTCTGGACTGGGGTACACCAGACTCAGATATGGCACTGGCAAATATCACATCACTACCCAAACCAGGAAGAGATGAGCAACTAGCATCTAACTACAGGCCTATCTCCCTGATCAATTCAGATCTAAACATTGGCGGAACTACCATGGTCACAGGGGTCGCAGCTAGGGCCAGAGGGCCTGGCCGCCCTGCTGACCGAAGGTGGGGGTGCCGAGAGGAGCCCTCTCACAGGGGGCCCAGGAGGTGGCCATCTGGCCACCCCTGAATCGGCTCCTACCAAGTGAGGCAGAGTAGGCGCCTGCTTACCTGGATGGCAGGTGCCTATTCTGCAGACATATGCTGCACGGTGGGAGGAGATGAGGCAGGCGGCGAGGGAGGCTGATCTGGGAGTTCCTCTCTCTCCTCCCTCGCGCAACCTGTGTGATGCCAGGTGCCGGAATATGACGTCATTCAGGGCCCGGCCTACTAAACAGCGCATGAAAGGAGAGAGGAAATGCTAGATTACAGCACAGCCCCACACTGGACCCCAGGGAGAGGACCCACACCAGCTCTCCAAAAGGTAGAGAGGCTAGGTGGGCCTGAAAAAATGAAATTGTGAGAGTGTGCAGGTGTGTGTGTGTGTCTCTGTCAGTGTGTCTATCAGTAATATATGGGGGTAGGAGAGATACGTGGAAGGGTTGGGTGGGAGAGACACATGGCGAGTTGGAGTGAGTAAGAAACATGGTGTGTGGAAGGGCTGGCGGGGGGGATGAGACACACGGGGCGCTGGTTTCTAGTTACGCCTCTGGATCTCAAGATCTATGCCAAATTTTTGGCTACCAAACTTAATCCACTGTTGACACGCCTGGTCCGCCCCGACCAGGTGGGGTTTCTACCAGACAGACAGCTCTATGAAAACACCCAAAGGGGAGCTGTGTTGACTTGGTGCATGTCTAGCTCAGGAAAATCTTCTCTGGTACTGTCCTTAGATGCAGAGAAGGCATTTGACAGGGTGAAATGGCAGTTCCTCTTTAACCTGCTCCGGGCATGGGTCTTTCCAGAACCCTATGTTGTGGCGGTCTGAGCCCCCTACACAAACCTCAGAGCCCAAGCCTTGATCACTGGGGCCAGTTACACCCCCTTTCCCTTGAGGAATGGCACCAAGCATGGTTGCCTCGTGTCTCCATTGCTCTTCGCACTCTCCCTAGAGCCACTACTACAGGCCATCCGACAGCATTCACACATATGGAGAGTGAATATAGCTGGACAACAGTTCTAAGCATCAACATTTGCTGATGACATTCTTCTTACACTCACAGACCCATTCAGCTCAATGGAGCACCTCACTAAATTGTTAGATCACTTTGGAGAGCTGTCGGGTTATAAAGTCAACCTGGCTAAATCCATTGCAATGCCTTTCCACCTTTCGGCCCAGTCACAGATCCAAGACACATAAACTACGCTTCGCTGACAACACCCTCCCCTATCTAGGTATTAAACTTACAGCAGACCACACACAGCTATACAAGCACAATTACATCGCTTGAAAAAGTACTTTTCATCGACTGCTGTCATCACAGGGTCCATCAGTGCTGGTTCTGTCTCTTAACTTCGTTGCAAAGGGGAACCAAATCAATTCTTTCCTATAGGGGTTTAGAAGACGCTGGACATTCCCATGCAAAGCGTGAGGATGTCCAGCGGCGCTTTACAAAGCTAAACTCCTTAAAACAGCAGGAAAGGCAGTCTTAAACACTGCAGTTTCTCTAAACCTGCAATATATTCAGATGCATGGTTAAAGGGATACTCTAGGCACCCAGACCACTTCTGCCCATTGGAGTAGTCTGGGTGTCAACTCCCACCACCCTTAACCCTGCAAGTGTAATTATTGCAGTTTTTATAAACTGCAATAATTACCTTGCAGGGTTAAGTCCTCCTCTGGTGGCTGTCTATAAGACAGCCACTAGAAGGACTTCCGTGTTCTTAGAACGCTTAAAGTGTTTTAAACGACGCTGGACGGCCTCACGCTATGTGAGGACCTCCAGTGTCACCGAAATCTCCATAGGAAAGCATTGAATAATGCTTTCTTATGGGGAGGTCTAATGCACGTGCACAGCCATCGCTGACGTCAGCAGAGGGGGGGGGGGGTTTAACCCCTTCAGCAACTTAGGATGGGGGGGTGGGAGGTAGAGGGGGCACTACAGTGTCCTGCAGTGCCAGGAAAACATTCACTGGAGAGACCCTTTAAAAGGACAGGGACACTGCACCCAGACCACCTAAACAAGGTGAAGTGGTCTAGGTGAGCATTTCTCAATGTGTAATCGCTGGCTGCGCATGTAATATAGTCAATTACACTCATTTGACCTTCACGAGGAGACATTAGATCAGTGTACACAAAATTATTCAGGGATTTCCCTTACTTCCACAATAATCTTTGAAGCACTTTTCTTTCATCATTCCGTTTATAATTAAAGGAATTTTTATAATCTAATACTGAATCAGTTCAGAAAATACTTCCCCATAATTGTGTTTATCTTCATTCTCATCTTCTAAATCAGCTGGTTCACTCAGAATGCATTCTTTGTTAATTCATCAACCACAGATGTTCCAAGACCTTGAGCCTACCAGAGTTTGTAGTTCTTTTCAGCTCTGTCAAAGCAAAGCCAGGTACCTTCAGTTTCTTACATCCCTCCTACATCCATCATATCCTGTTGCCAACTGAATTCTGAGGGCAGGATAACTGTTCAATGTATACAAAGAACAACACTACAAAAGTGTATAGCACTTCTTAGCTACACGCTCAAAGGGAAGAGGCAGGACAATAACTTTATTCACACTACTGACATTAACACTAATGAGAAACAAGGGTATTGGTGGTACACATGGACATGCATTTCTCAGCAGTGGTGCTGCCATAAGGTTTATGCAAAATATAGATCATAATGTAACAGACTCCCCCATAATATTTTGTAAAGATAGAGAATTTAGAGTAGTCTATTTGTGGTGTATACTGTTCCTTTATCAGGGCCCTTCCTAATTAGCCCAAACAGCACAGCGGGGGATGGGCTGCTGGGAAATCTCTCTTGGCATTAAAACAGTAAAAATGGTTGTTGGGGGCAGTGCCTGACTGCCATTCTGATTGGTCATCACCTCCAGGCTACGTTCAGCCAACTATCAAGACAAGCAGACCTCTACCCTGGCTAAGCTGGACAAGTGGTTTGTTTTTATAGTACTTAGAAATTTATTATACTATTTAATAGTATATTGTTAGATACTACAATGTAGTTTTTTGTTAAATCTCTTGTGATATCTGCTGGTGGATTCAGTGTGATATAGATATAGATATCAACAGTTCTTTTCATTGGAATTTTTTTTTTTTTTTTTTTTAATGGAACTTTTAAATATTTAGAATTATACATGTGTTACTCTTCTTGTTTATTCTGGAGTTGTTTTTTTTATACATTTAAAAAAAAAAGTGGCTTTTGGGGACATGCCTATTGAATTAAATGCAGTTTTTCTATTGTTCTCTTGTTGCTATGTTAAGTGCTCTTTTGAATGTAGTAAAGAAAGTGAAGCAAATGTTTGCCTCATGTCATTAAGATTATTTCTTCACCTAGTCTAGAATAATCCACGTTTCTCATTCTAAATACACAAAAGCCATTTAACACAAACCAGGACGACATTAGCCACAGACTGCTGCATAAGCACTACAATCAGCTTTATCGGTTACAGTGTTTAGATTGTCTGTGTTAACCTGCTTAGTCTGGCAGTACTATCTGTTTTACCATGAAAAGATTGAAGGGGCGCAAAAGGATATCAATTTCACTTATTTTGCCTTGGTAAAAACAGTTATGGGTGCTTAACCTTGTAGTCATTGTTAAATTATAGTTTAGTTAAATGGGTAGAAAGTCTTAAATTAACTATATATGGACATATCACAAGTGCATAAAATGAAAGGGGAAAAAAAAAAAGTCAATTTAACCACTCCATAATTTGGCCTCCATAATCATACAATACTGCATAGAAATAGTACACAAAAGATACTGCTGAGATTTAGTATACCAAACCATCAACAGGATTTTAAATGGAGCAATTACAAGCCAATTAAATCAAATATTTAATGTGAGCAACTCAATGTTGCTATGGGCACCTTACACTAAAAATAAATACTTTGAAATACTTGATATTTGTAAATGGTTTCCATTAACCAGAAAAGCCCACAATAGACACTCTTGAAATTGCTTATTTTTATTAAACAGAATATGTGAATAATACAGCGAGAAATGAGAACACCCACAATCGCTACTGCTTTAGACATGTCACCCCCTGAATGTGCTTTGCTGCTTCCCACAGTAAAGAATAAAATATAATTATAAATTATGTGAATATTAACAAGGCCACTATTTACTGAGGATAGAAGCAGAATTTGAGCGTTAAACACTCTACCGGAAATCCTGTAAAACAGGAAGGTTGCTGGGAAAATCCTTATCCCTACCCATGCACCTCCCACATGACAGCTGAGATAATAAGGCATTCAGGCAGATCTGGCCGGAGAGATGTCTCAGGATAATGTGATGAGAGGAACGGATAATATATATATATAACTTTAAGCTTTTCTTTAAAAGAGGTCTGAATGCACCCCTTGGCATGTCACTTCTATTTGGGGTGCTTGGGCACCAGACACAGGCCAAAGCGCATCAGTCACCTTTAAAGGGTGCTTTAATGAAACTAAAATCTCAAACCATCAATATGTTAACGTTTTACAGATTTAAGTTAATAGTTAGGGACTACTTTACAGAACTGTTACTTGTGCTGAAAACTGTATAATTGTTCTTTCACTAGTTCCAATCACATCTGATACTGGAGATTCTAGGACACATCAACAGAAAGGGGTCACATGACTACATCCCCCCTCTCTTAATGACACATATAGACTGGTTAAAAAGCAAAATCTAATAAACTACACTTCTTTTCCCCTACAGCTTGTGATTAGATCTTCACTTGGCATTTTCCACCGACTCTATACTCCATTCTTCTGCTTTGCACACAGGGACTGCAGCAGCTGTATAGGTGGGAGGAATATAAAATTCAAGGAAGAGTTTGGGGCATATGTAATACCTAGGTAATATGGTTATTATTGCTACATGTAGTTAAAATTTTAACATGTTGGGTAAACTACCATTTACTGCATACATACCTATCGACAGCATGTACACATTGTTGTCCTGGCCAGCTCGATTAATTGCAAGTAAAGTTATCCTTTATAATCAATTTCACAACCTCACCTAAAAACATTCAAAAGGTATGAGCAAATAATGGAAAAATTAATGTGTTCTCCTTATTGAGGGTAGTACATAGGCATCAGGTTACTTTTGTTTTCAAATCATACGCTGCACAGAAAGCTTTAATTGGGTTAAATACACATGCACTTGG
Organism: Pelobates fuscus; assembly: GCF_036172605.1. NCBI lineage: Eukaryota > Metazoa > Chordata > Amphibia > Anura > Pelobatidae > Pelobates > Pelobates fuscus. The sequence goes on from NC_086319.1 coordinate 169,612,019, forward strand.
AGATGGTAGCACCCAATAAAGTACCAGAGACCATTCAAATCTTGTTGCAGACCCAAAAGAATTGAATACCTATTAACGCACAACGCATTTCCTTGGAGTCCTTTAAACACTGAAAAACAATGGTTCTGTACACAGTTGCATTGAAAAGTGCCTATACCATAAACAATACTATATGTATTTACACCAAAAAGAAGACATTTTGAAACAGAATTAGAAAGTTCTACATTTCACATCGGAGGTTATTCTGAACCGATATGGGTACATTTTAACACCCTTTGTAAAAATGCTCCTCCTATAACAAAAGAGAACAGAATAAGCAAGTCCAAGGTTCTTATGTTACTTTAGCCAGCTAGCCATTCTTGGACTTTCCCATAATTCTTCGACACAAAACTATTGTAATAGTAGGTCAAATACAACAAAGGGGTAAGGTTTGCAACTGTGACTATGGTATATCAGGAATATGTGTGACTGCATCTTTAACCCCTTAAGGACACATGACATGTCTGACACGTCATGATTCCCTTTTATTCCAGAAGTTTGGTCCTTAAGGGGTTAAGGACATGCACACATTTATACATGGATCGATGAAGGAAGTCTTCGTAAGGTAAGAAAAGTGACACTGCTCTGAAATCCCTAAATATTCGCTGAGAACCATGAACTTAATTATGATCAAGTAGTAGAGGGACATCATTTTGCTATACGACATGCTGATCCTACGGAACGGATACATAAAAATGAATGGTATGAAGTGAACAAATCCAACAATAGCAATGAGCTTTAAGAAGGCTCATTTCTCATGGTCCAGTAAAAGGCCCCTCTGAAAAAAAGGCCTACTTCTTAAATGCCATCGCATATGACAGTGATTAAGGAGAATACACAGTTTATTGTTTTACAGAACTGGGCAGATTGGGTCACAAGATGAAATTCCAAAAGTTTTAGTTTATCATCATACTTTTCCTTCCTGCACATTTATTTAAGAAATTCCAATTCCTGCTAGTCTGGATGTTTCATGGCATTTCTATGTCCTTGGTATTAGCAATCACATCAGTGGCAGTATCTCGGAGGTTTGGGACTGGTGAGTTTTGCAACCAATAGACGGCTTCATGGCTGCTTTGTAGCCAGAGGTTGAGTATTTATATTTAATACTGTCCATTTCACTGCACACTAGTTCAGGTTATTGAAAAAACGTGGTTTACTCATCTCAAAATCTTTATCGATGCAGACTTTGACAAATGTGCAGAATGCTCTAGTCAAGACGAAACTGAATGGCGATGCAAACTAAAGTATTATTACTGAACAGTCTCTTTTTTGCATTCTTGCCATTTTGGATATCAAAATGTTGCATATGCTCCAACCATTTATATTAGGATAGCAGAGATTGCATTAATAAGGTTTCTGATTTTTGTATGTATTTATTTTTTCCCCTGATGTTTTAGATTCATCATTTCCAAAATATTTGCCCAGTTTAATGTTCGTAGGGTGATGTCTGCAGCCCTCTAAGAAACCAAAGTGAACAACTTATAGTCTGGCCTCCTCATCACAAAATTGATGTTAATGACTGTTGATTGAGCCCAGCAATGCTATTCTGGTAATAGTAACACAAATGGTAAGGAGTACTCCACTTTTCTTTACAATCTCATGGAGGGGCATAGTGGACCACATGAGCAAGATATTTTCCAATAGAAGATTATTCATGCAAACATGAAGCCCTCTGAAAATGCAAGGGATGAACAACTGAACAAATGCTGAATGCTGTATACGTATTTTAGCAAACTGCCATGGGGTTAAGATGGATTATTAAAACAGCAGAGTAATTAGGGATACCTGTTAAAGCGATATTACAATTACCAGACATCAGATTATTTTGAGTTCAGATCATGGATGTCTATCAGTTCATGGCAACGTTAGTCCTTAAAGAAAGTCTGCTTGACATTTCAAAACCATCTTCAGCAAAACACCTGTATGCAGTTGACAACATCCACTGCCAAACAATAGAGACGTTGAAAGTTCCCCCAAAGCACCTCTGCATTATATTACCACTGCACTTAACGATAGTGCATGACTCTTATAGACCTGTGTCTCTCAGTATTTAGGCTGTGCTTTCTAGCCACACACATTCATGAATAAGAACCACCTGGGATAATTCCTGACTCACATTGGTTAAGCCTCTGTATGCAAGAGGGGGGTGAGTAAAATGTGTTGTACGCCCCTCTGGCAAGACAAAGGTTAAACCTACACCTATTCGCTTGTGCAAAACATTTTCATGAAAACAGTGTGTGGTACTGGTATAGAAGATATTGTTACAGAATAATGGTTTTTGTATATATATTTCTTTTTCTGTAAGATGTTCACATTTTCAAAAAAGTATACAAATCTATTACTTTTTTTTTCTTTAACAGAAAATTAGAAAGTGTTTTTTTTTTTTTTTTATATTTTAATTATAACTATTTACACCAAATATGCTGACCACTCCTCTCTCCCACGGTTCCCAAAAAGTAATGGAAAACAATGTAACCACCATTTACCAAATAGTGAATCTTATCCGAGAGAAAAATAATAATTAATTATAACACCCTTCGCCAACAAAAATATAAATAGATATTCACCACTTGAGACCTGCAGGCAATTCTCTCTGTAGGAAGCTCGAGTAGCAAAAATAATTTAACCACATCAGTGCTGGAGAGAGAAAAAAATCCCACCCACCCCTCCAGAGCTGAAAGGGTTAAATGTACAGGACCCACTCCCCGGGAATAAATTAACTTCATACACTTGGTAGTGAATCTTTGAGGTAAGATTGTTAGGTTCCACAGTCAGTCAGGGCTTTGAAGATTTTATTCCTCCTGTGTCTCGCCTCCCCTTGTCACACAATGGGGGAGAACTCTTCCCTCCCACCCTGTGTGGTGGTTGCCCTCAGAACATGCTGCACGTAATCCATGGTGGCGAGATTCCTACAGCACCTCTTGGGCTGCACAGCCTCCTCCCACAGTGAAACGGAACTCCTGCAAGTTAGACACTCCATGGAAGTGGACAAATGCTCCAGCCACAACGAAGATATGGAACAGCTGGTGGGAATGGAACTGCAGAGAGAAGAATAGGGTGAGAAATGTGAAAACGGTAGCAGATCACAAAAACAACAGACCATCATATATGGCCAGACTTTTAGTGCACCTGAAAATCTTAGTGATGCATATACCATGGCAGCAATCATCAATTTTGATTGACTGCTTAGTTTATTTCAAAACAATAGATTTTTTTATATGCTAAACTAAAGCAGCAACAACTGTCAGAAGAGAAATACACTCTAAATATCCCGGAAATATTTGAGGGGAAAAAAAGAAAAATGTCCTACTTAAAAAGTAATAGAAAACTACTCATAAGTCAAAATATATAATCTTTCTGAATATACAATTTTAAGTCTATGAGTTCCTGAAAACACATCCAAAAGAAAACTAACCAAAAACTACTACTGAAAAATAAAGTCTGTCAAACTTGTTACTAGGTTAATTTTGCCTTGAGGAAACGAGAAAGTTTTTTCCCCACTCTTCCATTATCCTTTATTATTTTCAGTGACTCATTTACTAAAGCAATCACTGCCTAGGTCAGGGGTAGGCAACCTTCGGCTCTACAGATGTTGTGGACTACATCTCCCTTGATGCTTTGCCAGCAATATGGCTGTAAAAGCATTATGGGAGATGTAGTCCAAAACATCTGTAGAGCCGAAGGTTGCCTACCCCTGGCCTAGGTGCTCTTGCAGTTCTATCACAACAAGTAACTTATGGTTTTATTTTGCTGGCTCTAACCCGTAGTAATTTTGTTTTGAGCTAGTGCCTAGTATTTCCTAGAGCTCCTGTGTATACATAGCACTTATGCTGCTAAATATAGGAGTGTTATTACCAGCAGAAGTAGAATAACACTGCGGCATGGGCTCAGACGTGGCATTTAAGGGAAATTTACTGAAGGTGCAATTTATTCTCCATGTGTGGAATGAAAGCATTTATTTTACAGTCTGTTACCATTACGTAACCGTGAACAATAAAAAAAAAAAAAAAAAATCATTTTTTCCTGCTTCTAGACAAATTGCCATTATTAGGTCATGTACCTGTAACATGGCTAACCTTTATGGTTTTCAGATTGGAAAGTATATTACAAGACTAAGTATACTTATAACGGACGGCGATGGGTATAAAAGAATGGTTTCACCAAAAAGCTGAAACCGTGTTTATGCAGAATGCGAATTAAACAAATGCAGCAGGTAATGTTCTAGGCAAAATATTAAATTTGTATGGTTTTAATTTATTTAATTTTCCTTTTGAAGCACATTACCAATTTGATTCCAAACGAGGTATCCTCTCCAGCCTGGATGTTTCTCTTGGCTATAACACTGGCTGCAATTCTCCTAGCATACTACTTTTGTTACATTCACATTCTGCATGAACACGGTTTCAGTTTTTTGGCAAAACTGTTCTTTAAATCCCATTGCTGTCAGTTAGGAGTAGAACTAGTCTTGCAAGATAGATAGCACCAGCTTCTATTACCCTACTGATAGCTTTAGTAACATGTAAAACGCATAGTGTGTGTATGTATATATATATATATATATATATATATATATATATACATATATACACACACACACACACACATATATATATATACACACTATGCGTTTTACATGTTACTAAAGCTATCAGTAGGGTAATAGAAGCTGGTGCTATCTCACAAGACTAGTTCTACTCATAACGGATATACTACTCATATACACACACACAAACCAGTATCTATCAAAATTACGCTTAAATTCCAGTTATATTACAAAAAAATATATATTATGTTAATTTGCATACGTCTACCCAGAACCCCTTGCAGTATCGTGAGCACTGTTAAAGTGAGATTTCTGTGGGAAAAGCAAGTCTTATGGCTTGACTGGTATGTGTATTTGTGTTTAGCAATGTATTAACTATCCACTTACTTCAGGTGAACGGGGTTTTCATCCACTTTCCCCCACCACAACTCTTTTGAGAGAGACACACACACACACTGAAGTTTATCTGATTTAGAAGCCCAGGAATTGCCACTTCTACAGAAACCTCTCCTAAAACCATTAAGAAGGTCCAAACTGTCAGCCTGGTGCTCCCACTATTTATGAGCATTGAAAAAATTCCATAGACCCCCATCCATCAAGAGTTTAACCCCTTAGGGACCAAACTTCAGGAATAAAAGGGAATTATGACATGTCACACACGTCATGTGTCCTTAAGGGGTTAAAGGATATGTATTTCAGGATTAAGTTGAAAAACCACCAGCTTCTATTACCTTACTGATAGCGTCAGTAACATTGACTGTAAAAACCATAGTTTTGCTTGGATTGTAGCTTTAAATGATTTATTATTGTTGCTCAAACTTGTTAAGTGTGCAGCCAGTGCACAAATAAATTATCCCAGATGACATTGGCAATTTTAGAAACAGAAAACTTAAACCATGGGGATTGTTCATGTAGCATCAAGTTGTGGTAACGAACAATAGTGTTACGATTGGTCAATCAAAATACAGTGGAACCTCAGAACTCGAACGGTCCCTTACCTGAACATTCCTTTAGTCGAAACAAAAAATCTGAGAACAAAATGTTTCTGTACACGAACAAATCACGCGGCATTGACCTCTCGTTGATCAACTCGTTGCTACCATAACTACTCACAGTACTCTTTATAGGAGAATAATTGGCACGATCCACTGGGAATGAGCGAAACTTTGAACTCACTATTGATACATGTGGTTGGTCGCACACTAGGAAGAGAGAGGGTTCATTTGTCCTGCTGAGACACACAGAGCATGCACGTCACATCTACCACATGCATCCCCTTAAAATCTATGCAACTCATTAACCTGATAAATCTAGCATAGAGATGTTGCTGCTAGTGCTGCAAATCGGTATAAAACTACTGTAGATGATAATTTTGGGAGTCTGGAACAGATTAATCAAATTTACATTTTATGGGAAATTTTGATTTGGTTCTTGAACAAATCAGAACTTGAACAGCCTTCTGGAAAGGATTAAGTTTGAGTTCCGAGATTCCAATGCAGCTGATTTGGAGAATGCCTCCTACCTGGCCCTCTTTACTATGCTGCTATTTTATCGTGAATTTTTGATAACCTTATCAGTTCACAAGTCACTGTGCAGTGAATAGATTTTTAATAAAATAAAAATACACTAACACAGAGTAAGACAACAGGACAGTCTTGTCAGGCAGGTATTACACAAAAAGACTAGATATCTTGCAACTTAAAACGATTATTACAAAAGCTCTATAGGGAGTACATTGACACCTAGCCAGCCAACCTAAAAATTCAAACTGTGAATTCTGCCTGAAATATAAAAGTGACACAGAACACTTCTTACAAACAGATCAAAATTTGTGTCAGCACAAAATCTAGCATTCACAGAAATGGCTTGTAAAGTCAAAACGGGAAGAAAAATAATAAAACAAAAACAAAAAAAACAAAAGAAAGAAGCACGTATTAATACTTAAAGGGATACTATAGTCACCCAGACCACTTCAGCTCAATGAAGTGGTCTGGGTGCCAGGTCCCTCTAGGGTTAACCCTGCCTGCTGTAAACATAGCAGTTTCAGAGAAACTGCTATGTTTACATATAGGTTAATCCAGTTTCTAGTGGCTGTCTTCCGGACAGCCACTAGAGGCGCATCTGCGACGCTGGAGGCATATTATGCCTCCATCACACAGAGTCCATAGGAAAGCATTGAAAAATGCTTTCCTATTGACACTATGAATTCGCGCGAGTCACCGCCGCGCATTTGCAATCTGCTCCGCTCATGTCAGACGGGGGAGCGGACGTCGGCGGGGAAGGAGAGATAAGGGAGCCTGGCGGTGGAAGAAAGTGAGTAACTGAAGGGGTTTTAACCCCTTCAGCAACACGGGAGTGGGACCCTCAGGGTACTATAGTGTCAGGAAAACCGATTTGTTTTCCTGACACTATAATGATCCTTTAAAGCAGTGGTAGTCAACCTTTTTCTAACTACCGCCCACTAATGCATCTTTTTGGTTGAAAAAATGTCCTTACCGCCCACCAGTTTTTGCGCAAGTGCAGAATATTTTTTCGAAAGGAGGGTGTTTTATCTTTTTATTTCCAATTAATGCATGTTTATAATGTTTTAAAGACACAAGACCTATACATACAAAGACAAGACACACATACACATACACACACAAGACGTACATACAAAGACAACACACATACATACATATACACACACACGCACACAAAGACACAAACACACATTATATTTAAGTCACCCTCCTGTTTCCTACCTTTAAAGTGCAGGAAGGTGACTTTCCCTGGGGTCCAGTGGTGGCTCAGATGGATGGGAGTCAGAATTCCCACTCTGACTCCCTCCTCCTCCTCCTTCCTCCCGCGCGGGCTCTCTGTATGCTGGGAATAGTGACCGGGGAATCACTTCCTCCCAGCAGAGATGATGTAATCACAGAGGGGCCCGGTCGTGCTGTTAAAGCGCCCAGCGCTGACCGGGCCCCCTTGCAATCCACATCCATCGGGTGGCCCTGACAGCATGGGCCACCCGATGGACCCCCTTCATATGTGGCCCCGGCGGTTTGCCGCCCGGGCCGAGGCCGCAAGTGGTGATGGCGGTACCCGTTCGCAGGGCTACCGCCGGCTCGCACCCGGCCGCTCACCCAATCTGTCAAAAAAAATGTAAAATCCCTACCGCCCACCTGAAATCCTGAAACGCCCACTAGTGAGCGGTAGGGACCAGGTTGACGACCCATGCTTTAAAGTGTCAGATTTGTTTGTTTGCTTTCAAACACCTCTAGCACCTGCATTAACAATTAAAATATATTTCACCTTCAATAATTCTTCATAATTATAAAATCAAGGCAATGGTGTTCTGGATATTTTGCTGCATTTCTGAAAACACCATGGACATCCTTCTTTCTGATGTAGCAATACATTGTCCAACAGGGTCCTTGAATGGGTATATGTACAAGTATAGCCAGAACACAACCCTCATTACGACTGCATTGGGAGCACATTCAGGACACATTGCCAAGAACCAGCAGGGAGCAGTATTTCTGCATAAACCACATCTCTAAACTCAGGCAGTGAAACAAACCATGATCAGTTTATTTTTATTTAAATCCCTGTTATAAAATTTAATTTTGTGTGTTTTTACTGCCCCTTTAACAATATATTTTCCTGTACATACTCCATGCTTGGCCAGAGATAATTAAAAAGCAAGGGAAAAGATAAAACATTTGGGTTCCAACAGGCCCTCCGCATAGGAAAGTATTGTTGCAATGCTTTCCTATGGGGTTTTTAAGAGATGCAGGATGTCCAGCGTCCATTAGGTGACCATAAGTAGCCCAACAATTGACAGCCACTAGTGGCAGTCTTAACCCTGCAATTTGTCAGAAATTGCAATAATTAACATTGTAGGATAAAAGGGACAGGGACATTGCACCTAGACCACTTTAATGAGGTGAAGTGGTCTGGGTGCCTGTAATGTCCCTTTAACTTGGTTTTACATTGTAAAACAGTATATAGTGGTCTGCCAACTCCATCTACTGGCCTCTTTCATTGTTACACTCCGTGTAAACCGCTGGGAGACCGGGCTCCATTCATAATTACATGGAGATCTGTGCTGGACAGCTTGCAAAGCCCAGCACTGGTCACAATCCGCTCAGGAAAGAATTGGAGATCCAGCCTGGGTCTATATTCAAGCCCTGGAGAGTCTCCGAAGCAGTCTGCAGGCCAGAATAATTGAGTGATCGTACTCAGCCGTTGTTTAATGGTTAAGTTAAACGTCTCTATGCAGCTGCATAGAGTGCATTGGTCAGTCTGGGACACTAAAAATGGCCAGGGCCGGATTAAGAGCCCAGTGGGCCTGGTGCTGACAATTATGATGGGCCTATTTACAGAATCTTATCGACCAAAAACACTAAAACAGTCATACCTCCCAAGCGTCATGTATCTGATGGAGATGGTGTTGGAGGGAAACTCATAGGATGCAGCTATAAGAAAACACATACTCTATGCTAATCTCTCTCTAATTTATGCTTTCATCTTTCAAGTAAATCCATACCCCCTAACAGCAGTGTCCAGTGAAGCAGGAAGTCAATGGGCAGGGTAAAAGGGTGGGCCACTGGTGCGAATCACGTAACCAGACCTGCCAAAAGGGGAGAACATGCCCAAAAAGGGGGCATGTCTGTCCAAAGAATTTGAAGGACAGCCTGGCATGAATGCATGTCAAGCTGCCCGCCAATCCTGCAGGCTGGCCAACTAAGGGCATACTATGCAGGCAGCATTCTGAGCTTGACATAAATGCGTCTAATGATGCGCTCACTCCATGCTTTCTAAGGACTGTCCCCTAGCACTCGCTGGTCCACTTGTCTCCTTACCTTCTTACTAGCAGGCAGAAGCTCCTGGTATATAGTCTGGGGCAGAGAAAAGGTGTATGTAGTGAGTGTAGAAGAAAGGAGGGGACATACCACAGTGTTAGAGAGACCAACAGCATTACCTAAACTTATTTTATTGTCAGCCAGTCCACACAGGTTTTGTTCCCATACATCCCTCTTAAGCTTCCAAACTTAAAGGGACACTATAGTCACCAGAACAACTACAGCTTATTGTATTTGTTCTGGTAAATAGAATCATTACATTCAGGCCTTTTGCAGTAAACACTGTCTTTTCAGAGAAAATAACTCCACTGGCCACTCCTTAGATGGCTGCTAGAGGTGCTTCCTGTGGCAGTACTGCCTAGTGTGCAGCACTGCCATTCAGTGTCTCCACCCTCTGCATGCAGACACTGAACTTTCCTCATAGAGATGCATTGATTCAATTTATCTTTATGAGGAGATGCTGATTGGCCAGGGCTATGTTGGACTTGTGCTGGCTCTGCCCCTGATCTGCCTAGTTAACAGTCTCAGCCAATCCTATGGGCAAGTATTGTAATTTGCTCAGACCACCACTTCTGATGATGTCAGCAGACAGTCAGTTCAGAGGCAGAGCCATCAGCTGCAGACTTGAATACAAGTTATATTTTACTATACTTAGGGAGGCAAGAAGGGGCCAGGGTGGTGGTTTTAACATAATGGGGTCAGAAATACATGATTGTGTTCCTGACCCTGTAGTGCTCCTTTAAGCAAGAGTATGTGAAGAGTGGTTAGGGTTGCCACCTTTCTTGGGAAAAAAATACCAGCCTTAATCATTTGTATAATCACAAGGAGTGACATCAGAGAAAATTCTGTAAAACACCAACAAACTACTCACAGTTTGATTCTGCTGTATAGATGGATTGCTCCCAATGTCTCCCTGTCTCCCAGTGTCTCAGTCTCGCAAGTCACCCAGTGTCCCTATGTATCAGTGTCAGTGTCCCCATGTCGCCCAGTCCCCTAGTCTCCCAGTGTCCCCATTTCTCCCAGTGTCCCAATGTCTCAGTGTGTCCCCATGTCACTAGGATACTGGGGACACAGTGAGACCCGGGGACACAGAGACATGGGGACACTGAGAGACCCGGGAACACACAGACATGGGGACACTGGGAGAAATGGGGACACTGAGACACTAGGGACATAGACACTGAGCCATGGGGCCACTGAAACATTTGGGGACACTAAGACACTAGGGACACAGAGACATGGGAACACAGACACTGGGAGACTAGGGGACACTGGCTGGGAGACAGACACTTGAGGACACTGAGAGACATGGGGACACTGAAACATTTGGGGACACTAAGACACTAGGGACACAGAGACATGGGAACACAGACACTGGGAGACAAGGGGACACTGGGAGACTAGGGGACACTGGCTGGGAGACAGATACTTGGGACACTGGGAGATATGGGGACAGTTGTGGACATAGACATGGGGACACAGACATGGGGACACTGGGACACATGGGGACACTAGGCACACTGAGAGACATGGGACACAGACACTGGGAGACTTGGGGACACTGAGACACTAGGGACACTGGCTGGGGGACATGGGGACACTGGGAGAAATGGGGACATAGTGTCTCCGTGTCCCAATTTCTCAGTGTATCCCAATGTCCCTATGTCTCACAGCGTCCCCATGTGTCTCAGCATCCCCATGTGTCTCAGCATCCCCATGTGTCTCAGCATCCCCATGTGTCTCAGCATCCCCATGTGTCTCAGCATCCCCATGTGTCCCCAGTGTCCCCTAGTGTCTCAGCATCCCCATGTGTCCCCAGTGTCCCCTAGTGTCTCAGTGTCCCCATGTTTTCCAGTGTCCCCAAGTGTCTGTGTTCCCAGGTCTCCCAGTGTCTGTGTCCCCATATGTCCTAGTGTCTCAGTGTCCCCTAGTGTCTCAGTGTCCCCATGTGTCCCCTAGTGTCTCAGTGTCCCCATGTGTCCCTACTATCTTTCCCCCCATCCCTCACTTAGAGCTGTTGTCTGGACTCTGTGCTGTGTTGCTGCTCCCTCATGGATCAGTGAGTAGTAGAGAGAGGCTGTAACTTCCCATACCTGCCTCTCTCCACACACAGTGACCCCTACTGGCCGGTGCTGGTATTGCAGAGTAATCTCCATTTATTCTGAGAAAAATACCTGCATTTGTATTGCTGGTATTACTGCAATACCGACACGGCCAGACAGCCTCAAATACCGGCTGTGCCAGTAAAATACCAGACAGGTGGCAAACCTAAGAGCAGTGTGTAAAAAAAAATAAAAATGGGCCTATTCCATGGGCCTGGGCCTGGAGCTGCAGCTCCATCAGCCCCTATGTTAATCCGGCCCTGAAAATGGCCCCATCTGACTAACATGCTATGTAGGCATTTAAATGGCTATTTAAAGAGCTGCTTGCAGTGGTGACCCGTGTTGCAAGCAGCTTATCAATAAGTTGGGAGCCACTAAAAATAGCCCCAGCAGACAGAGGAGCACGAGGTATCCATTGTTACCTGGGGTTAAAGATGTGAGCAGGGATTTAACACTGCTCACCACAAAGCTGAAGGTAGTTCCATGCTGTCCTACAGGCATTTAAAGGGAAACTATAGTGCCAGGAAAACAGTTGTTTTCCTGGCACCACAGCTCACTATAGTGGCCCCTCTCACCCGTGCTGCAGAAGGGATTAAACACCCCTTCTGTCATTTACCTTGCTACAGCACCAACATCCACCTTCACTCCTCCCCCACCAACTTAAGCAAGGCAGAAGTGATCTAATGTGCAATGGCAGAGCTCACATTAGAACAGCCCCATAGGAAAGCATTATACAATGCTTTGTTATGGGATTTCGGGTGACGCTTGACGTCATAATACAGAGCGTGAGGACGTCCAGCGTCAGTTGGGCGACCGGGAAGTCCCTGTAATCAATTATTAACTGCAATAATTACGTTTCCACGGTTAAGGGATCTGGGACACTGCACCTAGACCACTTCAATAAGCTAAAGTGGTCTGGGTGCCTAAAGATATACAAGTATAACTAACCTCTACCTGTACCCATCAACCAACGTACTGACAGTGCAGTAGTGTTCACATAATCGGGGGAGCAGTCACCATTGGGGTCTTTGCAAATTATGCAAAGACACACACACACACACACACACACACACACACACCAACTTAAAGTAAAATGTTTCAGAGAAATGTATCCATGTGACTTGGGGATTTCAAGGTTTGTGGGAATGATGGGTACATACCCAGATGTCACACTTTCCAGGGAAGAAGCGTTCAGGGATCCGTGCAGCATAGAGAGCAGCCCCGGTGATGTACAGGGTGGCCATTAGGATCAACCAGCCAATCTGACCCATGGTGGCCGCTTTCAGGAACCCCTCTGAGATAACAAAGTGCAGTGTAGGGATGATTCCACTCAGACCGAGACCCACAAAGACACCTAAGAGAGGAGATAAAATTAAATGTTGCACACATTGACTTAGACAGGTTCAAGCAACGGTAACCAACTGCAACTACAAGTTTCACCAGACCCTGTCCCCCTCCACCCTCTAGTCAGCAGGGAGATCAAAAGATGTCACTCTGTGAGTGAGCCAGAGTGCAGGTGCTGAGTTATTCCAGTCTGCACTCTGATGTCCTTACAGAGTGTCGGACCGAAAGGCCAGCAATCCCACCAGGACACAATGGAACTCCTAATGGTCAGTTTCCAACACAGGAGTGTCCACATACCGTCACCTCCTCACTCACACTGCCCACTCTCACACCACCCCATAACCCTGCCACTCTCACACCACCACCTTCACCTTGCCAGAGTCGCCACTCTACTTACCTTATCATCGTAACTCCCTGAAGATAGTCATCATCATACAGTCCCCTATAATGCATGAAACACAGCCTCACCACAAACACACAGAGACCAAAAGCTACTCCCCCTACACGCATATCAAGATGCTTCTCCACACAAGGATGCTTCTCCACACACATGCACACAAAGATGCTCAAGCAAATACACATACACAATAGTCAGAAATGCACATAAACAGGTCCATAAAGCTAGATCTCTGACACACACATATCTCACAGTAATTATTCATATGACATGGGGCAGAAGCAACATTTTACCGAGTGTCACGATTGGTGAAAGTTTAGAGACTACACTAAAAATTTATGATTTTCATATACCTAGCATATATTAAATGTAATTTTCCACATCTGGCCTAAGCTGCAGTGTTAATTTTGTCAACTAACAATTTTAGTCAACTAAAACAATTCAGATGGCTAAAATACGACTAAAACGGCTTATTAGTCAAAAGACTGACTAAAACTAAATTGAAATTTGCACAGAGGGGCTGTGGAAGAGGCAAAAGAGAAACAAGGGATTAAGAGAGAGACACACCTAGTGGGGCCTGCGAGGGCCCAAAGAGACACACCTAGTGGGGCCTGCGAGGGCCCAAAGAGACACACCTAGTGGGGCCTGCGAGGGCCCAAAGAGACACACCTAGTGGGGCCTGCGAGGGCCCAAAGAGACCCACCTAGTGGGGCCTGCGAGGGCCCAAAGAGACCCACCTAGTGGGGCCTGCGAGGGCCCAAAGAGACCCACCTAGTGGGGCCTGCGAGGGCCCAAAGAGACCCACCTAGTGGGGCCTGCGAGGGCCCAAAGAGACCCACCTAGTGGGGCCTGCGAGGGCCCAAAGAGACACACCTAGTGGGGCCTGCGAGGGCCCAAAGAGACACACCTAGTGGGGCCTGCGAGGGCCCAAAGAGACACACCTAGTGGGGCCTGCGAGGGCCCAAAGAGACACACCTAGTGGGGCCTGCGAGGGCCCAAAGAGACCCACCTAGTGGGGCCTGCGAGGGCCCAAAGAGACCCACCTAGTGGGGCCTGCGAGGGCCCAAAGAGACCCACCTAGTGGGGCCTGCGAGGGCCCAAAGAGACCCACCTAGTGGGGCCTGCGAGGGCCCAAAGAGACACACCTAGTGGGGCCTGCGAGGGCCCAAAGAGACACACCTAGTGGGGCCTGCGAGGGCCCAAAGAGACACACCTAGTGGGGCCTGCGAGGGCCCAAAGAGACACACCTAGTGGGGCCTGCGAGGGCCCAAAGAGAGACACCTAGTGGGGCCTGCGAGGGCCCAAAGAGACACACCTAGTGGGGCCTGCGAGGGCCCAAAGAGACACACCTAGTGGGGCCTGCGAGGGCCCAAAGAGACACACCTAGTGGGGCCTGCGAGGGCCCAAAGAGACACACCTAGTGGGGCCTGCGAGGGCCCAAAGAGACACACCTAGTGGGGCCTGCGAGGGCCCAAAGAGACACACCTAGTGGGGCTGTGAGGGCCCAAAGAGACACACCTAGTGGGGCTGTGAGGGCCCAAAGAGACACACCTAGTGGGGCTGTGAGGGCCCAAAGAGACACACCTAGTGGGGCTGTGAGGGCCCAAAGAGACACACCTAGTGGGGCTGTGAGGGCCCAAAGAGACACACCTAGTGGGGCTGTGAGGGCCCAAAGAGACACACCTAGTGGGGCTGTGAGGGCCCAAAGAGACACACCTAGTGGGGCTGTGAGGGCCCAAAGAGACACACCTAGTGGGGCCTGCGGGGGCCCAAAGAGACCCACACACACACCTAGTGGGGCCTGCGAGGGCCCAAAGAGACACACACACACACCTAGTGGGGCCTGCGAGGGCCCAAAGAGACACACACACACCCCTAGTGGGGCCTGCGAGGGCCCAAAGAGACACACACACACACCTAATGGGGCCTGCGAGGGCCCAAAGAGACACACACACACCTAATGGGGCCTGCGAGGGCCCAAAGAGACACACACCTAGTGGGGCCTGCGAGGGCCCAAAAGAGACACACACACACACCTAGTGGGGCCTGCAAGGGCCCAAAGAGACACACACCCCTAGTGGGACCTGCGAGAGCCCAAAGAGACACACACACCTAGTGGGGCCTGCGAGGGTCCAAAGAGACACACACACACCTAGTGGGGCCTGCGAGGGCCCAAAGAGACACACACACCTAGTGGGCCTGCGAGGGCCCAAAGACACACACACACACACACCTAGTGGGGCTGCGAGGGCCCAAAGAGACACACACACACACACCTAGTGGGGCTGCGAGGGCCCAAAGACACACACACACCTAGTGGGCCTGCGAGGGCCCAAAGACACACACACACACACACCTAGTGGGGCTGCGAGGGCCCAAAGAGACACACACACACCTAGTGGGGCTGCGAGGGCCCAAAGACACACACACACACACACCTAGTGGGGCTGCGAGGGCCCAAAGAGACACACACACACCTAGTGGGGCTGCGAGGGCCCAAAGAGACACACACACCTAGTGGGGCTGCGAGGGCCCAAAGAGACACACACACACACCTAGTGGGGCTGCGAGGGCCCCAAGAGACACACACACCTAGTGGGGCTGCGAGGGCCCCAAGAGACACACACACACCTAGTGGGGCTGCGAGGGCCCAAAGAGAGACACACACACACCTAGTGGGGCTGCGAGGGCCCAAAGAGAGAGAGACACACACACACCTAGTGGGGCTGCGAGGGCCCAAAGAGAGGCACATACACCCCACTAGGGGTGTGTGTGTGTCTCTTTGGGCCCTCGCAGGCCCCACTAGGTGTGTGTGTGTGTGTCTCTTTGGGCCCTCGCAGGCCCCACTAGGTGTGTGTGTGTGTCTCTTTGGGCCCTCGCAGGCCCCACTAGGTGTGTGTGTGTCTCAATCCCTTGTTTCTCTTTTGCCTCTTCCACAGCCCCTCTGTGCAAATTTCAATTTAGTTTTAGTCAGTCTTTTGACTAATAAGCCGTTTTAGTCGTATTTTAGCCATCTGAATTGTTTTAGTTGACTAAAATTGTTAGTTGACAAAATTAACACTGCAGCTTAGGCCAGATGTGGAAAATTACATTTAATGTATCTAACTTTCAAGACTGCTTCTAAGTTGTTGATGTCATTCATTTACAATAAAAATTGTTTAAAAAAAAAAAAAAAATTGACGCCAAAATTATCACGGCTAGGCTGCCAAAGGGTAATTGCCCACCAAATATCACACAAAGCACCTCAGAATTTGTAGAGTGAAACCCCCTGCAATGTCAGAAAAGACACACGGGACCAGTCCCCAGCTAATACAGCTGTTTATACAATCACCACACATTTCACGAGCATGAAGTACAGATTCATTATATGAAGTGGGACTCCTTTACATGTTTGTGGATAGACACTTCAAATAGAAGACCAAAAACCAAAAGTAAAGGGAGAAAAACAGAAAAATATCTGTATTAGCTAAGCAGCAGCAGAGGGGCAGGGTTTAGAATCTAATAGAGGTATATTTTTGTCAAACTGTTTGAAAACTGTTTGACACAATCTGTGATGGAACCCAAATAAAACACAAATAGAGAAAGGAGGTGTTTTTGCTTTTTATAATAAGAGCAGTTTGCATTTGTTAATACCTTGCTACTAGAACTTTGTTTTCCATTAAAATGTTTTCAGTTACCCACATCCTGGAAAATGTAATAAACCCACCCGCCCACCCTCTCAACAGCCTATGGAAAATAATATTTATAGTTCTTTATAGTTATAGTTTATAACATAATTAAAAGAAAGGAAGAATCACTAATTTCAAACTAGTTAAAAAAAAACAAGGGCGTTAAGACACCGTCATATTTTTTGCTATTCCAACAGCTGTGGAAAAAACATGCATATTTTGGTCTAACTTTGCCACCGTTCCACAATTCACAGTTTAGTTAATAGTGCTTTGACAGACAAAAACCATGGATATTTGGTTATAGTCTTATTTGTTCTGGTTCATTTTATCACAGTGTATGTAATAAACAGGGAGGGTTTCATTGAGTGGTAAGCATCTGTTGGGTGAATGAGGTACTGGGAAAAGCCCTGAAAGCATCGTGAGTCATCTCAGGATGTAATCAAGCAGTAGTGAAGCGATTAGTTGTTGCATTGTGGGCTGCCATGTACTACAGCCAATCTGGGAGAACATTTAATTCAGAAGCCTGACAGCGCAAGAAGCCTCAGACTGGCCCTGCCCCCTGCCTGAAAGGCCACTGCAATACATACACGTGTTTAGTGTGTGTCTGATCAGAGCTTGATGTGGCTGTATACGTGGCATTTATGTATGTGCCTTGCACAATATTATTTAACAAAAAAAAAAAAAACACACACAAAGGCAACAGTATAAATAAAATTGTGAAACAGATTTTACAGGGAATGACTTCCAGCTCAGGAGTAATCCAGTGAAACTATTCAATCGATTTAACATTGTTGTGATACAATAAGGTTATACCTGTCCTGTATACTCTGAGGGTACTCTGTTTAAAATATCCTTACCAGCTCTTACACCTCGATACTGGGGTGTGGCGAAGAGGTCCCATTGGGATACGATAATGGCTGCTATGCCCAGTACGCAGATGATGATCAAGTAGATGAAGCAAGGTTGCGGGTTACAGTAAAAGGAGTAGTAGAGCCAAGGAACAAAGCTGCCCATAATGAGGAGTGCAATTCCGGAGTAATCCAACCTGAAGAAAGCACAATATGAAGTAAGAAACCAGACAATGTAGCATACTAGGCATGAGAGGATAGTAAACCATACAGATTTCCCATGTGTAGTTTTATTTTTTGTAGTTCTATTTTTTTGTAAGTTAGGTTCTACAATAATGAAAACAAAACATAACCGATTAGTTAAAGAGTTGCTAGTGAATCCGGCTAGTTAGAATGACCTTGCTGTGCCAGTCTAGTAGAATTTACACTAATAACCGTATGAAAGGGAAAGCAATGGATTGCAGGCTCGAAAAATGAACAATTAGCAATGTTTTCATTCCTGAGGTTTATTTTTTTGATTTTTCCAAAAAAATGTTCAATCCTTTTTTGCTTCAGAGATATCTGATCCATTCCTTCAATCTACCCAGCCACAAAATGGATCACATGCATGTGAGCTCTAGAATCTTCTTAGGAAATCTATGGCCATCCAGGCCATTGATGAACAGCAAACCATGAAATCGCAGCCAGCTACAATTACATATACACTGCTCAAAAAAAATAACATCCTAGATCTGAATGAATTAAATATTTTTATGAAATACTTTGTTCTTTACATAGTTGAATGTGCTGACAACAAAATCACACAAAAATTAAAAAATGGAAAACAAATGTTTCAACCCATGGAGGTCTGGATTTGGAGTCACACTCAAAAGAGGTTGAGTAGTGCGTGTGGCCTCCACGTGCCTGTATGACCTCCCTACAAAGCCTGTGCATGCTCCTGATGAGGTGGCGGATGGTCTCCTGAAGGATCTACTCCCAGACCTGGACTAAAGCATCTGCCAACTCCTGGACAGTCTGTGGTGCAACGTGACGTTGGTGGATGGAGCGAGACATGATGTCCCAGATGTGCTCAAATGGATTCAGGTCTGGGGAACGGGCGGGCATGTCCATAGCATCAATGCCTTCGTCTTGCAGGAACTGCTGACACACTCCAGCCACATGAGGTCTAGCATTGTCTTGCATTAGGAGTAACCCAGGGCCAACCGCACCAGCATATGGTCTCACAAGGGGTCTGAGGATCTCATCTCGGTACCTAATGGCAGTCAGGCTACCTCTGGCAAGCACATGGAGGGCTGTGCGGCCCCCCAAAGAAATGCCACCCCACACCATTACTGACCCACTGCCAAACTGGTCATGCTGGGGGATGTTGCAGGCAGCACAACATTCTCCATGGTGTCTCCAGACTGTCACATGTGCTCAGCGTGAACCAGCTTTCATCTGTGAAGAGCACAGGGCGCCAGTGGCGAATTTGCCAATCTTGGTTCTCTGGCAAATGCCAAACATCCCGCACGGTGTTGGGACGTAAGCACAACCCCCACCTGTGGACGTCGGGCCCTCATACCACCCTCATGGAGTCTGTTTCCAACCGTTTGAGCAGACACATGCACATTTGTGCCCTGCTGGAGGTCATTTTGCAGGGCTCTGGCAATGTTCCTCCTTGCTAAAAGGCGGAGGTAGCAGTCCTGCTGCTGGGTTGTTGCCCTCCTACGGCCTCCTCCACGTCTCCTGATGTACTGGCCTGTCTCCTGGTAGCGCCTCCATGCTCTGGACACTACGCTGACATACACAGCAAACCTTCTTGCCACAGCTCGCATTGATGTGCCACCCTGGATGAGCTGCACTACCTGAGCCACTTGTGAGGGTTGTAGACTCCGAAAGTGACCAAAACATCAGCCAGGAAGCATAGGAACGGAGAAGTGGTCTGTGGTCACCACCTGCAGAACCACTCTTTTATTGGGGGTGTCTTGCTAATTGCCTATAATTTCCACCAGTTGTCTATCCCATTTGCACAACAGCATGTGAAAATGATTGTCACTCAGTGTTGCTTCCTAAGTGGACAGTTTGATTTCACAGAAGTGTGAATGACTTGGAGTTACATTGTGTTGTTTAAGTGTTCCTTTTTTTTTGAGCAGTGTACATTTAAATATAAAAAATTTAAATCATGCACATCTGCATACGTGGTGTACATGATACAGTGTACAGCAAGTGACAAAGGTGTCTACATTGTAATGAATCTACAGAGACACTCATTCAAGAACCACAAGGAAAACAAATATTGTACCACTTTGGGGTATCACTTTACCCAGAATGATCACTCTATCCAAAACCTCAAAATTAAAGTACTTAAGGGAATTTTAAATACTCTTAAGAAGACATTTGAGATAAAAATGATCACACATTTTAACACCATAAATGAAGGACGTATCGATTTTGGCTTTCTGCCACACTATCAAAACTTTATATAAAACACACATCTTAATGTCTTATTTATTTTTCAATATGCTCACTTTACTTATATTTGAGCAATTCATAGACAGATGCTCCTCACTTACTGACCTGGTTCCATTCTTCCGACCCGGTCGTAAAACGAATTGTTTGGTATGTGCGGCGAATGCGCACCAGTGCAAGTCTATGTTCGGGGAAATTTCCCCAAACATAGATTAGAGGGATTCCCTGCTCTGGTGCGTTTTTCAATGTTCTGGGAAATTTCACCGAACGTAGACATACGTGCCAGAACAGGGAATCCCTCTAAACTATGTTCAGTGTAAACTATGTTCAGTGGAAATTGTCCGAACATAGATCAGCTCTCTAACGTGGGGAATTCGTTGAGCTGGTTGTAAGTGCGAGCCGTCGCAAAACAGGTAGGTCACAAAGTGAGGACCATCTGTATACATATTATATGCAACTGTACATTTGTTTGTTTTTCTCTCCTTTGTTCCGCTATTAACTCTCCACTGTTTATTTACCTGTTCTGGCTATTCTCAATCTGTCCCTTTCACTTTAAAGGGACACTATAGTCACCCAGACCACTTCAGCTCAATGAAGTGGTCTGGGTGTCAGGTCCCTCTAGGGTTAACCCTGCCTGATTTAAACATAGCAGTTTACATCTGGGGTAAAGCCAGCCTCTAGTGGCTGTCTTCCGGACAGCCACTAGAGGCGCATCGGCAATGATGGATGCATATTATGCCTCAATCACGCAGAGTGTCCATAGGAAAGCATTGAAAAATGCATTCCTACCGACACGTTGAATGCATGCGCGGCACGCATTTGGCGCCGGTGACGTCAGACAAGGATGCCGACGTCGGCGGGGGAGGAGAGGTAAGGGAGCCCGGCGGTGGGGAAGGGTGAGTAGCTGAAGGGGTTTTATCCCCTTCAGCGCCGCAGGAGGGGGACCCTGAGGGTGGGGGCACCCTCAGGGTACTATAGTGTCAGTAAAACCAAGCAGTTTTCATGACACTATAGTGTCCCTTTAAGGCACATCTTCTGCTATGTAGGACACCAGACTCCTACTGATATTTTGGAAAGATATAGATATAGAGATAGATTGATTATAAATAAATCTTACTCTCTGGCTTTTGCTGAATTATGGCCACAAATTTCCCATGTGGGTGTTTTACTGGACCTCATGTTAGAAAACTACTAACCCCATAAAGCTTTTCATGGACAAAAGTTTGAGAGTTGTTCTTCTGACAATTGGTGATTTAGCACATGGAACACCCCAGTACTAGAGGATGTAGATAGGAATCATTTTGAAAAAAACAGGTCAGGGATCGGTCTCTTTCTCACACAGGACTGTCACCAATTACCGTATATACTCGAGTATAAGCCGACCCGAATATAAGCCGAGGCCCCTAATTTTTCCCCCAAAAACTGGGAAAACTTATTGACTCGAGTATAAGACTAGGGTGGGAAATGCAGCAGCTACTGGTAAATTTCTAAATAAAATTAGATCCTAAAAAAAATATATTAATTGAATATTTATTTACAGTGTGTGTATAAAGAGTGCGGCGTGCGTGCGAGTGCGGCGTGCGTGCGTGCGTGCGAGTGCGGCGTGCGTGCGTGCGTGCGAGTGCGGCGTGCGTGCGTGCGAGTGCGGCGTGCGTGCGTGCGAGTGCGGCGTGCGTGCGAGTGCGGCGTGCGTGCGTGCGAGTGCGGCGTGCGTGCGTGCGAGTGCGGCGTGCGTGCGTGCGAGTGCGGCGTGCGTGCGTGCGAGTGCGGCGTGCGTGCGTGCGAGTGCGGCGTGCGTGCGTGCGAGTGCGGCGTGCGTGCGTGCGAGTGCGGCGTGCGTGCGTGCGAGTGCGGCGTGCGTGCGTGCGAGTGCGGCGTGCGAGTGCGGCGTGCGTGCGTGCGAGTGCGGCGTGCGAGTGCGGCGTGCGTGCGTGCGAGTGCGGCGTGCGAGTGCGGCGTGCGTGCGTGCGAGTGCGGCGTGCGTGCGAGTGCGGCGTGCGTGCGAGTGCGGCGTGCGTGCGTGCGAGTGCGGCGTGCGTGCGTGCGAGTGCGGCGTGCGTGCGTGCGAGTGCGGCGTGCGTGCGTGCGAGTGCGGCGTGCGTGCGTGCGAGTGCGGCGTGCGTGCGAGTGCGGCGTGCGTGCGAGTGCGGCGTGCGTGCGTGCGAGTGCGGCGTGCGTGCGTGCGAGTGCGGCGTGCGTGCGTGCGAGTGCGGCGTGCGTGCGTGCGAGTGCGGCGTGCGTGCGAGTGCGGCGTGCGTGCGTGCGAGTGCGGCGTGCGTGCGTGCGCGTGCGGGCGTGTGCGGCGTGCGTGCGAGTGCGGCGTGCGTGCGAGTGCGGCGTGCGTGCGAGTGCGGCGTGCGTGCGTGCGAGTGCGGCGTGCGTGCGTGCGAGTGCGGCGTGCGTGCGTGCGAGTGCGGCGTGCGTGCGTGCGAGTGCGGCGTGCGTGCGAGTGCGGCGTGCGTGCGTGCGAGTGCGGCGTGCGTGCGAGTGCGGCGTGCGTGCGTGCGAGTGCGGCGTGCGTGCGTGCGAGTGCGGCGTGCGTGCGAGTGCGGCGTGCGTGCGTGCGAGTGCGGCGTGCGTGCGAGTGCGGCGTGCGTGCGAGTGCGGCGTGCGTGCGTGCGAGCGCAGCGTGCGTGCGTGCGTGCGAGCGCAGCGTGCGTGCGTGCGAGCGCAGCGTGCGTGCGTGCGAGCGCAGCGTGCGTGCGAGCGCAGCGTGCGTGCGTGCGAGCGCGCGTGCGCAGCGTGCGTGCGAGCGCAGCGTGCGTGCGAGCGCAGCGTGCGTGCGTGCGAGCGCAGCGTGCGTGCGTGCGTGCGTGCGAGCGCAGCGTGCGTGCGAGCGCAGCGTGCGTGCGTGCGAGCGCAGCGTGCGTATGAGCGCAGCGTGCGTGCGTGCGTATGAGCGCAGCGTGCGTGCGTATGAGCGCAGCGTGCGTGCGTATGAGCGCAGCGTGCGTGCGTATGAGCGCAGCGTGCGTGCGTATGAGTGCAGCGTGCGTGCGTATGAGTGCAGCGTGCGTGCGTATGAGTGCAGCGTGCGTGCGTATGAGTGCAGCGTGCGTGCGTATGAGTGCAGCGTGCGTGCGTATGAGTGCAGCGTGCGTGCGTATGAGTGCAGCGTGCGTGCGTATGAGTGCAGCGTGCGTGCGTATGAGTGCAGCGTGCGTGCGTATGAGTGCAGCGTGCGTGCGTATGAGTGCAGCGTGCGTGCGTATGAGTGCAGCGTGCGTGCGTATGAGTGCAGCGTGCGTGCGTATGAGTGCAGCGTGCGTGCGTATGAGTGCAGCGTGCGTGCGTATGAGTGCAGCGTGCGTGCGTATGAGTGCAGCGTGCGTGCGTATGAGTGCAGCGTGCGTGCGTATGAGTGCAGCGTGCGTGCGTATGAGTGCAGCGTGCGTGCGTATGAGTGCAGCGTGCGTGCGTATGAGTGCAGCGTGCGTGCGTATGAGTGCAGCGTGCGTGCGTATGAGTGCAGCGTGCGTGCGTATGAGTGCAGCGTGCGTGCGTATGAGTGCAGCGTGCGTGCGTATGAGTGCAGCGTGCGTGCGTATGAGTGCAGCGTGCGTGCGTATGAGTGCAGCGTGCGTGCGTATGAGTGCAGCGTGCGTGCGTATGAGTGCAGCGTGCGTGCGTACGTATGAGTGCAGCGTGCGTGCGTACGTATGAGTGCAGCGTGCGTGCGTACGTATGAGTGCAGCGTGCGTGCGTATGAGTGCAGCGTGCGTGTGTATGAATGCAGCGTGTGTGTGTATGAATGCAGTGTGTGTGTGCAGTGTGTGTGTGTATGAGTGCAGTGTGTGTGTGTGTGTATGAGTGCAGTGTGTGTATGAATGCAGCGTGTGCAGGGCCGGTGCAAGGATATTTGCCCCCCCCCCCCATATGTCCTGACCTCCCCTCCTCCTCCCTCAGTGGTCCTTACCTCCCCACCCCCGTGTTCCTTCACCCCCCTCCCCCAGTGGTCCTGACCCTCCCCTCCCCTAGTGGTCATTATCCCCCCCTCCCTCCCATAGTGGTCATTATCCCCCCCCCTCCCTCCCATAGTGGTCATTATCCCCCCCCCTCCCTCCCATAGTGGTCATTATCCCCCCCCCTCCCTCCCATAGTGGTCATTATCCCCCCCCCTCCCTCCCATAGTGGTCATTATCCCCCCCCCTCCCTCCCATAGTGGTCATTATCCCCCCCCCTCCCTCCCATAGTGGTCATTATCCCCCCCCCTCCCTCCCATAGTGGTCATTATCCCCCCCCCTCCCTCCCATAGTGGTCATTATCCCCCCCCCTCCCTCCCATAGTGGTCATTATCCCCCCCCTCCCTCCCATAGTGGTCATTATCCCCCCCCTCCCTCCCATAGTGGTCATTATCCCCCCCCTCCCTCCCATAGTGGTCATTATCCCCCCCCTCCCTCCCATAGTGGTCATTATCCCCCCCCTCCCTCCCATAGTGGTCATTATCCCCCCCCTCCCTCCCATAGTGGTCATTATCCCCCCCCTCCCTCCCATAGTGGTCATTATCCCCCCCCCTCCCTCCCATAGTGGTCATTATCCCCCCCCCTCCCTCCCATAGTGGTCATTATCCCCCCCCCTCCCATAGTGGTCATTATCCCCCTCCCTCCCATAGTGGTCATTATCCCCCCCCCTCCCTCCCATAGTGGTCATTATCCCCCCCCCCTCCCTCCCATAGTGGTCATTATCCCCCCCCCCTCCCTCCCATAGTGGTCATTATCCCCCCCCTCCCTCCCATAGTGGTCATTATCCCCCCCCCTCCCTCCCATAGTGGTCATTATCCCCCCCCCTCCCTCCCATAGTGGTCATTATCCCCCCCCCTCCCTCCCATAGTGGTCATTATCCCCCCCCCTCCCTCCCATAGCGGTCATTATCCCCCCCCTCCCTCCCATAGCGGTCCTTATCCCCCCCCTCCCTCCCATAGCGGTCCTTATCCCCCCCCTCCCTCCCATAGCGGTCCTTATCCCCCCCCTCCCTCCCATAGCGGTCCTTATCCCCCCCCTCCCTCCCATAGCGGTCCTTATCCCCCCCCTCCCTCCCATAGCGGTCCTTATACCCCCCCTCCCTCCCATAGCGGTCCTTATACCCCCCCTCCCTCCCATAGCGGTCCTTATCCCACCCCCTCCCTCCCACAGTGGTCCTTATACCCCCCCCCCCCCCACAGTGGTCCTTATACCCCCCCCCCCACAGTGGTCCTTATACCCCCCCCCACAGTGGTCCTTATACCCCCCCCCCCCAGTGGTCCTTATACCCCCCCCCCCCAGTGGTCCTTATACTCCCCCCCCCCCCCACAGTGGTCCTTATACTCCCCCCCCCCCCCCCACCCCCCACAGTGGTCCTTATACCCCCTTTTTTATTATTATTATTATTTTTTATTATTTTTTTTATTATTTTTTTTTTTTATTATTATTTATTTTATTTATATTTTTATTTATTTTTCGTCCCCCCTCCCTGCTTGATACATGGCAGGGAGGGGGGCTCCTTCCCTGGTGGTCCAGTGGCAGTTCAGTGGGGGGAGAGGGGGGCTGGCAGAGCTGTAACTTACCTGTTCTGCAGCTCCTGTCAGCTCTCTCCTCCTCTGCGCCGTCCGTGCAGCTCCTTCTATCAGCTCACACTGTAAGTCTTGCGAGAGCCGCGGCTCTCGCGAGATTTACACTGGGAGCTGACCGAGGTGCTGAACGGACGGCGCGGAGGAGGAGAGAGCTGACAGGAGCTGCAGAACAGGTAAGTTACAGCTCTGCCAGCCCCCCTCTCCCCCCAGTCTGTATTATGGCAATGCAAATTGCCATAATACAGACCTTGACTCGAGTATAAGCCGAGTTGGGGGTTTTCAGCCCAAAAAATGGGCTGAAAAACTCGGCTTATACTCGAGTATATACGGTATATGAATAGTGGGAGGCAATTATCTAGAAGGGTAATTAGAAATGTCATCATTATGGCAGGCTGGCTATCAATAGAGTGAAGTCTTCCTGAAAAAAACAAACCTGACATACAGATAAACTGCCTTATGTCTAGAAGCTACAGCCATTTCCACGGAGCTCTGTAGCACCATGTTGATATAGATATAGATATTTTGTCTAAACATAAATATGTATGCATTTGAGAAATTCTCTAATTCTGGATAAAAAGCAGCTCTAGAAGAGAAATATGATCAGCCATGAAGTATTTAATGCAAAGCAGCCTAATATCTAGGTCAGAAAGATAAGTCAACCTATGGGACTAGCTACTGAAGTTTGCATGAATAAATTAATAATAATTAGACCGATACAAGGGACACCTTTCTCTGGTAGCAAACTCACTGATAAATCATGTCAGAGTTGAATCTTGTACTCTCTAAATGGCAAGCTGTTCTGACGTGTCCCACCGGGACTAAGAAACCAACCAATACAGTGATTCCAAGGACAGCATAAAAGAAAGGTTTTCATTGAGGATTGTACAATAGAAGGATGGATTAGGCGCTCACTATATGATGTAAGAAGGCAGCAGTAACCAATACAAGGAACCCCAACCTTGTAAGAGGATAATGTGAACAAGAAAAAGGGAGGAAACCACGCCCTAAGAGGATATACAAATATACAAAATGTATACGTACACAATAGTAGAAATGTAAGTCTCTTATGCAATTAAACCTCAAAAAGAAGAGAAAAGCATACAAGATAATAGTGCAATAAATCAAATACAATGGGTATATGATTAAAATTAAAGTGATATTCACTCACATTTCCCAGAGCTTAACTTAGAGCTCTGCCGTTAGTACGCATAGACGGAACAATCCCCGTCTCAGGATATATAGGAAGCAGTGTACATCTTGACCGTCTCAGATGGAATAAAAAATACAGGAAATTCCAAATAGTGTAGTATGTACTGGTAAAATGAGTGGTTAAAACAAAGATAAAAATTGGGTACTCACATTTACTAGAGCAGAGCTTGCTCTAGTTTTCACAGCGTAGGTGGTATTGTCCCCACCAAGGAGCCAGGTATATGTGGAAAAAACAGAAAATGGCAGATGGTGCAGTATGTACTGATAAAATGAATAAAATAAAATAATAAAAATTGAATACTCACATTCACTAGAGCGATACTTGCTCTAGTTTGTATAGCGTAACAGAAAACTCTACTTTTTTACTTCCTGATTATCATCTTGTTCCTTGGTGGGGACTATACCACCTACGCTATACAAACTAGAGCAAGTATCGCTCTAGTGAATGTGAGTATTCAATTTTTATTATTTTATTTTATTCATTTTATCAGTACATACTGCACCATCTGCCATTTTCTGTTTTTTCCACATATACCTGGCTCCTTGGTGGGGACAATACCACCTACGCTGTGAAAACTAGAGCAAGTTCTGCTCTAGTAAATGTGAGTACCCAATTTTTATCTTTGTTTTAACCACTCATTTTACCAGTACATACTACACTATTTGGAATTTCCTGTCTTTTTTATTCCATCTGGGACGGTCAAGATGTACACTGATTCCTATATATCCTGAGACGGGGATTGTTCCGTCTATGCGTACTAACGGCAGAGCTCTAAGTTAAGCTCTGGGAAATGTGAGTGAATATCACTTTAATTTTAATCATATACCCATTGTATTTGATTTATTGCACTATTATCTTGTATGCTTTTCTCTTCTTTTTGAGGTTTAATTGCATTAGAGACTTACATTTCTACTATTGTGTACGTATACATTTTGTATATTTGTATATCCTCTTAGGGCGCGGTTTCCTCCTTTTTTCTTGTTTTCATTGAGGATTAATGGGCAAATTGTGGCGTAGGTCACAATGTTTCACATGTCAAAGAGGGACACTTGGTTTACTGTTAGGGTGTGCAGACATGGCTACAGAGCATAACTTATTACATAGTTTATGGACATTTATAGAATTATGAACTATTGATGGGTACTTATGTTTACAATGCTGTTCTTGTTTGTCTTGTGATGGAGTCTGATCCGATTGCACCAACAACTGGTGCAGGACTCTATGAAAACCATCCTGCAAAAGAGCTAAAAATCATCTTGTTGGGGTTATATTATTCACGGTCTCCCTGCCACACGCTCAGCTGAGCTTCACATTTAGAGACTCACAGGGAGCGGTCACTAGGCTGTAATGTAAACACTGCATTTTCTCAGAAAAAAAAAACTGTTTACTGCAAAAAGTCTGAAGGGACTGATTATACTCAGTAAGCTGTAGTTATTTTGGTGACTATTGTGTCCCTTTAAGACAAAAACATTCTCTATGTCATTACACCACAATATTTTCCAACCATGTCACATACTGCATTAGGCCAACTGACAGTTTGAGGAATAGAATATCCAATTACAAAAACTTACAATACATTTTTACAAGACTTATAAAAATAATAATTTGTTTATTACTCTCCAAATGTTTATGAGCTGCAACATGATTATGACAATTGCAATTCATACAGTGAGCCCAGGCAGGGAAACCCTGCACAGCTCATACAGTGAGCCCAGGCAGGGAAACCCTGCACAGCTCATACAGTGAGCCCAGGCAGGGAAACCCTGCACAGCTCATACAGTGAGCCCAGGCAGGGAAACCCTGCACAGCTCATACAGTGAGCCCAGGCAGGGAAACCCTGCACAGCTCATACAGTGAGCCCAGGCAGGGAAACCCTGCACAGCTCATACAGTGAGCCCAGGCAGGGAAACCCTGCACAGCTCATACAGTGAGCCCAGGCAGGGAAACCCTGCACAGCTCATACAGTGAGCCCAGGCAGGGAAACCCTGCACAGCTCATACAGTGAGCCCAGGCAGGGAAACCCTGCACAGCTCATACAGTGAGCCCAGGCAGGGAAACCCTGCACAGCTCATACAGTGAGCCCAGGCAGGGAAACCCTGCACAGCTCATACAGTGAGCCCAGGCAGGGAAACCCTGCACAGCTCATACAGTGAGCCCAGGCAGGGAAACCCTGCACAGCTCATACAGTGAGCCCAGGCAGGGAAACCCTGCACAGCTCATACAGTGAGCCCAGGCAGGGAAACCCTGCACAGCTCATACAGTGAGCCCAGGCAGGGAAACCCTGCACAGCTCATACAGTGAGCCCAGGCAGGGAAACCCTGCACAGCTCATACAGTGAGCCCAGGCAGGGAAACCCTGCACAGCTCATACAGTGAGCCCAGGCAGGGAAACCCTGCACAGCTCATACAGTGAGCCCAGGCAGGGAAACCCTGCACAGCTCATACAGTGAGCCCAGGCAGGGAAACCCTGCACAGCTCATACAGTGAGCCCAGGCAGGGAAACCCTGCACAGCTCATACAGTGAGCCCAGGCAGGGAAACCCTGCACAGCTCATACAGTGAGCCCAGGCAGGGAAACCCTGCACAGCTCATACAGTGAGCCCAGGCAGGGAAACCCTGCACAGCTCATACAGTGAGCCCAGGCAGGGAAACCCTGCACAGCTCATACAGTGAGCCCAGGCAGGGAAACCCTGCACAGCTCATACAGTGAGCCCAGGCAGGGAAACCCTGCACAGCTCATACAGTGAGCCCAGGCAGGGAAACCCTGCACAGCTCATACAGTGAGCCCAGGCAGGGAAACCCTGCACAGCTCATACAGTGAGCCCAGGCAGGGAAACCCTGCACAGCTCATACAGTGAGAGCCCAGGCAGGGAAACCCTGCACAGCTCATACAGTGAGCCCAGGCAGGGAAACCCTGCACAGCTCATACAGTGAGCCCAGGCAGGGAAACCCTGCACAGCTCATACAGTGAGCCCAGGCAGGGAAACCCTGCACAGCTCATACAGTGAGCCCAGGCAGGGAAACCCTGCACAGCTCATACAGTGAGCCCAGGCAGGGAAACCCTGCACAGCTCATACAGTGAGCCCAGGCAGGGAAACCCTGCACAGCTCATACAGTGAGCCCAGGCAGGGAAACCCTGCACAGCTCATACAGTGAGCCCAGGCAGGGAAACCCTGCACAGCTCATACAGTGAGCCCAGGCAGGGAAACCCTGCACAGCTCATACAGTGAGCCCAGGCAGGGAAACCCTGCACAGCTCATACAGTGAGCCCAGGCAGGGAAACCCTGCACAGCTCATACAGTGAGCCCAGGCAGGGAAACCCTGCACAGCTCATACAGTGAGCCCAGGCAGGGAAACCCTGCACAGCTCATACAGTGAGCCCAGGCAGGGAAACCCTGCACAGCTCATACAGTGAGCCCAGGCAGGGAAACCCTGCACAGCTCATACAGTGAGCCCAAGCAGGGAAACCCTGCACAGCTCATACAGTGAGCCCAGGCAGGGAAACCCTGCACAGCTCATACAGTGAGCCCAGGCAGGGAAACCCTGCACAGCTCATACAGTGAGCCCAGGCAGGGAAACCCTGCACAGCTCATACAGTGAGCCCAGGCAGGGAAACCCTGCACAGCTCATACAGTGAGCCCAGGCAGGGAAACCCTGCACAGCTCATACAGTGAGCCCAGGCAGGGAAACCCTGCACAGCTCATACAGTGAGCCCAGGCAGGGAAACCCTGCACAGCTCATACAGTGAGCCCAGGCAGGGAAACCCTGCACAGCTCATACAGTGAGCCCAGGCAGGGAAACCCTGCACAGCTCATACAGTGAGCCCAGGCAGGGAAACCCTGCACAGCTCATACAGTGAGGTCAGGGATGAACAATTGCAATTCATGATCATGACAATTCATGCATAGTTGGATAGTCCCAAGCTGTGTGCCTTGTAACCATTATGGGCTGCCTACAATAAGATGCATTGCCCTGCTTTGAGTAGATGATGCAGCAAGCTCCTGGTTTTGGAAAATCTTTAAACAGCTCTTTGTAAGAAGTAGAAATGCAGCTGAGACTTACTTAGAGAAGACACGGGATACACCCTCGGAGTGGCAGTAGACCGTGTGAAAAAGCCATGAAAAGGACAGACAGAGGATGGCACCCAAGAAGAACATCCCAAACACCACCTTTTCCTGCACAGGGGCGACGAATGTCATATTTGGTCGAAACATGTAGAATATCCCCAAACACAGGAAGAACACGCAGCCTGCATAGGGAGAGAAAAACACAATTAGCCATGCGAGGCAGGAGAACCGAACATATCTTTTTAATGAAATGCCCACCACATTCTTAATTGAATGGAAACAGGATGTAATGTCAGGTAACCGTCGATCTCGCTTTAATAGCTGCAAAGTTAAAGCTCCCCCTCAGGGAGGCTAGGAATGGATGCACTACACTGCTTTTACAAGGAGACCAGAAAAAGAAAGAAAACGTGACCGGCACAGGGAGCCGAGGCATTAAACCCTGCACAGCTCATACAGGGAGGTCAGGCATGGAAACACTGCACAGCTCATACAGGGAGGTCAGGCATGGAAACCATGCACAGCTCGTACAGGGAGGTCAGGCATGGAAACCATGCACAGCTCGTACAGGGAGGTCAGGCATGGAAACCATGCACAGCTCGTACAGGGAGGTCAGGCATGGAAACCATGCACAGCTCGTACAGGGAGGTCAGGCATGGAAACCATGCACAGCTGGTACAGGGAGGTCAGGCATAGAAACCATGCACAGCTCGTACAGGGAGGTCAGGCATAGAAACCATGCACAGCTCGTACAGGGAGGTCAGGCATGGAAACACTGCACAGCTCATACAAGGAGGTCAGGCATGGAAACACTGTGCAGCTCATACAGAGAGGTCAGGCATAGAAACCATGCACAGCTCGTACAGGGAGGTCAGGCATAGAAACCATGCACAGCTCGTACAGGGAGGTCAGGCATAGAAACACTGCGCAACTCATACAGGGAGGTCAGGCATGGAAACCATGCACAGCTCGAACAGGGAGGTCAGGCATGGAAACACTGCACAGCTCGAACAGGGAGGTCAGGCATGGAAACACTGCACAGCTCGAACAGGGAGGTCAGGCATGGAAACACTGCACAGCTCATACAGGGAGGTCAGGCATGGAAACACTGCACAGCTCATACAGGGAGGTCAGGCATGGAAACACTGCACAGCTCATACAGGGAGGTCAGGCATGGAAACACTGCACAGCTCATACAGGGAGGTCAGGCATGGAAACACTGCACAGCTCATACAGGGAGGTCAGGCATGGAAACACTGCACAGCTCGAACAGGGAGGTCAGGCATGGAAACCATGCACAGCTCGTACAGGGAGGTCAGGCATGGAAACACTGCACAGCTCATACAGGGAGGCCAGGTATAGAAGTGATGTGTGGCCCACACTCAGTGGTCAAAAATGGAATACAGTAACATGGAAGCTCTCCACCATTTATAACTAAACAAATGAATACAGTTTTTGTTTATCAACAGCAAAACATATCATCTCAACTTATCTGCTGCTATAAAGGTAAAACCCAGCTCACAGCAATACTCAGACTCCTTGTTTTACCACTCTCTGCAACTTTCCTGTTTGGATATTGTCGGATATTATTCATACTGGACTAGGCTGTCTCCATTACACTACTAACCTCCCTGGCACAATAACTTTTTAGGATGAATAAACAGGCCAAATAGTTTGCATCAATGCTAACCTGGAAAAGCAAGTGCAGGACAAGTTTCAGTCATTTCTACTGCTCCCTGATCCTACTCCCTAAAAGGCAGTTGCCTGCCAACAGTATGCTTCCATTCAGTTTTATAAACTTATTCACACTTCATGTAGTATTCAG
>NC_086319.1:169649899-169658895 GCF_036172605.1 Pelobates fuscus
ACTCACTCTACAGGCTCTGACACACTCACTCTACAGGCTCTGACACACTCACTCTACAGGCTCTGACACACACACTCACTCTACAGGCTCTGACACACACATACTCACTCTACAGGCTCTGACACACACACACTCACTCTACAGGCTCTGACACACACACACTCACTCTACAGGCTCTGACACCTAGACGTGTTAGAAAACTGACCGGGGTCAAAACAGTGTCAGTTGTCAAGTAGGCATATTCCTCCTTAAAACTGCACATACGCTGCATATTTCACCAACACACTACCTGACTAAACTAACAAATTACTAACACACAAATGTGTTTATTTAGAATCTACCAAACAAACTAAAACAGACTAAAACAACCCAAAACACAGCTTTTTAACAAAAATTAATCATTATGGGCAAAAAAAAAAAAAAATTAAAATACAGACAGTACAAATGCACTGCTCTAACAGGATTTGGCAAGGTAGGGGTTAAAAAGGAATTTTGTAATTTTGAAAAAGATCTTTACAGTAATACAGCTTGGAACACTTCTGGCAACAATATATCATGATATCTGTCTCTTTCCCTCTCAAAATGCTACAGAGGTGAGAGGGGCAGAGGTCACTGTCAAAGTGAGTGTTTGTAACTTCCACTTTGACAGCAGCCAATAATGAGCGATCGCCTGTCACTCAAACATAATTGGCTGTTACTATCTGCCTCACATGCCTGGCAGACAGTAACAGCGGTGTTACCACGAATGCGATCCCAGATCGCTCCAGCTGCTTGTTTTAAGTTATGACGGTTCAGGACCGTCATCAGTCCTCAAGGGGATTTTTCTGATGATGGCCCTGAACCGTCATCGGTCCTCAAGGGGTTAAAGAAATTAGAAAAAAAAGAAAAGGAAAACTTCACAAAACCAATAAAAGGGAAAGTCGGCTTCTAGTCACTTTGTTCTAGAGTTCTTGGATTTCTTCCATCTCTTTCACTTTGGCATGTATTGCATTACTGAATTCAGTTACTCTTTATATGTAGGTCTCAAGGTACCGGAGAGTTAAATCAGACCTTTATACATTTAGATTAGTAAAAACAACAGGGTAGCCAGGCTACGTACACTATATCACATCACATGGGAACCTGAGACTAAAACTGCAAGTTCTAGCAACAAGTAATGATACTTCATTAGTAATTATCTGTATGACAAATGTCCGATGAAGAAAATGACAAACATACCTAACAGATGTGTCCAGATGTTGCCCGTCTCTGTGTGTATTCTGAAGATGCTCTTAAAGCATGCTCTGAATGAAGGCATTGGGGGCCGGTGACCGTGCAGTAAGTAATCATTGTCCTTCAGCCAGTCTGGTAGCACATCGTGGGGTATTACACGCCACCTGCCTTCCCAAACCTGGGGATCACAGACACAAAGAAATAAAGACATCTTATGCCTATGAAATGCACATAGTTTTCAGCTAAGAGCATTACACTTACCAAGGTTATATTTATAGACCTACCAGTGTATATATAATTTTTAAGGTATCATTATTTAATCATTTATGTTAAAACGCAAGATTTTCAATGGGACGTTAGTCATGAAAGCGGCAGTTGCTTGCAGTTGTACTAAATTAAATGATCCGGGCATACACATCTTTGCAATTTGCAATTGCAATTGCAACTGAGGTTACAATTCACCTGGCAGTCTAGAGCAGTGTCTGCTTTGATGTTTGGCTCAGCATCATAATTAAAGGGACTCTATAGCCAACATATAAAAGCAAGAAAGACAGGTCCCCCAGCCTTCCTTCTTGCTTTTATATGTACTTTCTGCCCCCAAAAAATATTTGAGGCTTTTTTATATTAAAAACTTACCTCCATTCCAGCGCCGAGCTCCCAGCCATGCCGCGCCCCCTTTTTCGTCAAAATGACGAAATCGCGGGGCCCAATAGGACGCTTCTCTGAGAGAAGCGTCATCGCGATGTGGTGCGCATGCGCGGCTTCGCGCTGCACCAATCGCGTTCTTCATAGAGCGGCATTGACAGCCGCCCTATGAATGCGCGTTCGCGAGCTGAGCTGTCTGACAGCTCAGTTTGCTTTCTATACCCGCCCCCCTCCTACTCCAAACTTTGCATGCAAACACTATATATAGAGATTTATCTATATATAGTGTTTGCATACACACACACTCACCCATGCGTGAATACGTCAGACGTGAGGCCTTTTTAGGGCCTCTGAACTCGGAAGTCCCTCTGGTGGCCGTCTGATTGACTGCAACAAGAGGTGTTCCAAGCTTCCAATGTAAACACTGCATTTTCTCAGAAAATACAGTGCTTACAAGAAAAGGGCTGCAGGAAGCTGTAGCACTCACCTGAACAACCTCATTAAGCTGAAGTTGTTCAGGTGACTATAGTGTCCCTTTAACCCGTTCGCGCCGTTACGACGTGCTATGCCGTCACGGCGTTTATGGGCTTAAACGCCTTCACGACGGCATAGCACGCCGCGGCGTTTAAGCCCACCCACATGTTCCCGATCCCTCCCAAACTGCAGATATCGGTTGGGGGACCTGCCTGGCAACCCAGGCAGGTCCCCTGTGGCCAATCCACAGTAATCTGCAGTTTGTGATCGCAGTGACAGCCAGTCACTGCGATCACTGTTACAATGTGTCAGCCAATGATTTTAAATCACTGGCTGACACCTTGTCTCTGCCCCTCTCCTCACCTCACTTCGATCTGAGAGAGAGAGAGAGAGAGAGAGAGAGAGAGAGAGAGAGAGAGAGAGAGAGAGAGAGAGAGAGAGAGAGAGAGAGAGAGAGAGAGAGAGAGAGAGAGAGAGAGAGAGAGAGAGAGAGAGAGAGATCGTAGCTGGAGAGTGCTGTGGAGAGAAATTTGTTAAAAAAAGTTAAAGTTAAAAAAAAAAAAATTTAACCCTTCCAGTGCTGGTCACAGCATTTTACACTGTGATCAGCCTGTTTAGGGATTTTAGTACATTTGTACTATTATTAATATTTATTTTTTTTAGGGTCAAAACAAATTTTTTACATTTTTTTTTACCCTTTATCAGCCGCAGCAACCCAAATCACCCTTAACCCTTTCCCCGCTGCCGTGATCACTGTACTGTACAGTATTGTACCAGTGATCACTGATCAGAGGGCTCTCTGATCAGGCTGACTTTTTTGGGGGGTTATTTTTATTAAAAAAAAACATAATATAAAATAAAAATTAACCCTTTCTGTACTGGTCGCAGCAGCCTAAACTGCGATCAGTACATTTATTTTATTTTTTGTGGGTTTTTGAGGGTGGGTAGTAAGGTGTTAGGCAGGTAGGAATTTAGTAATTTCCCCCCCTTTTTTTTTAAAATTAATTATTGAGTAGTCCCCCCCTAGAATGGCACGTCGCTACTCGGCCAAGGAGGCGTACGCCATTCTGGCAGGCAGTGATAGTGACACTCTGCAAGACAGTGACACTATCACTGCCTCTGACATTGAGGCTATGACTGACTCCTCTAGTGATGGTGCCCCACCACCCCCACGAGGACGCTCAGCAACCCCAATGCCAGATGGAGACTGGGTGCCCCCAAACCTGACGGCCCCAGATATTCCCCCATTTACGGCGACCCCTGGCATCACGGTTATAGTGGATGCTTGGGAGCCCCTCAAATATTTCGATTTGTTTATGTCAGAGGACGTATTTCAGTTATTGGTTGAGCAAACCAATTTATTTGCCAACCAATATCTGGCTGCGAATCCGGGGTCACATTACAATCGGCGTAATATCTGGCACCCCACGGATCTCGCAGAAATGCGCAAATTTTGGGCCCTAACTCTAGTTATGGGCATTGTCAAAAAGCCGAGTATCAGGTCCTACTGGTACAAGCACCCCATCCTGGCGACCCCTCTTTTCCCTGGGGTTATGAAGAGGGATCGCTATGAGCAGCTGCTGCGTTTCCTCCGCTTTAACGACAACACACTGTGCCCCCCAAGAAACGACCCATTGTTTGACAGGCTGTACAAAATCCGGCCCCTAATTCAACTTCTGTCAGACAAATTCTCCCAAAATTATGTCCCTGAAGAAAATATTTGTATAGATGAGTCCTTAATGA
Organism: Pelobates fuscus; assembly: GCF_036172605.1. Taxonomy (NCBI): domain Eukaryota; kingdom Metazoa; phylum Chordata; class Amphibia; order Anura; family Pelobatidae; genus Pelobates; species Pelobates fuscus. The sequence continues at coordinate 169,653,974 of NC_086319.1, forward strand.
AATTTAAGGGCAGATTACTTTTTAAACAGTATATCCCTTCTAAACGGTCCCGATACGGTGTAAAATTTTATAAATTGTGTGAATCAAAATCTGGATATACATGGGCGTTTCGTATTTATCAGGGGAAGGATAGCCATCTTGACCCACCAGGATGCCCTGATTCTGTGGGTACATGTGGCAAGATAGTATGGGACCTAATCCTTCCCTTGTTAAATAAGGGATACAGGCTATGGGTCGACAACTATTACACAAGCATAGAGTTATTTAAAACTCTATTTTGCTTTGAGACCGTAGCCTGTGGCACAGTGCGTAAGAATCGTAGAGGTTTCCCCCAAACCCTGGCAAGAGGTAGACGCAGTAGAGGCTCCCTTTCAGCGCTCCGCCAGGATGAGTTGCTTGCCCTTCGCTTCACCGATAGGAAAGATGTGTACATGTTGTCTACAATGCACAACGAAACTTCAGTGCCAGTGTCTGAGAGGTGGAACTGAGCAGCTGGAGAAGCCGAAGTGCATTGTGGATTACAGCAAGTTTATGGGGGGAGTAGACTTGGCTGATCAGTGCATACAGCCCTATCTGGTGAACCGGAAGAGTAGGACCTGGTACAAGAAAATTGCAGTCTACATAACCCAGATTGCAATTTTCAATGCCTATGTGCTTTATAAAAAGGAAGCCATAGGTAGACCATGCCCATTTCTAGAGTTTATGGTCCAAATTTTGTCCCAAATTATATTTGCCTAGACCCCAAATCCTAACCCTCCTTTGGAATCAGAAGATGTCCAACGACTTTCCAGCAAACATTTCCCTTCCCGAATCCCCCCGACATCCTGTAAAAGGTCACCCCAACGAAGATGCCGTGTTTGCTGGAAAAGAGGAGTCCGAAAGGACTCCAGTTATTATTGCCCATCCTGTCCATCCCTACCCGCCCTCTGCATAACAGACTGTTTCAAAGTCTACCATACAGAGCTGAACTACTAAATCACTCTGTATGGTACTTTGGCAGTTTGTTTGCTTGATTTCCCTGGATTCCCTGACCTCGGCTTATCCTGACTATGCTTCGTTAGCTGCCTGTACCGACCCATTGGCTTGTTTTACCGACTACTCTGATTTCTGGATTGCCCTGACCTTGGCCTGTCCCTGTTTATGCTAGCCATTCTAAAGTGGCTACACCAAACAACTCAAAATACTACATTTGTAGTACTTGAAATGTGCCTTCTCAAAAAAAAAAAAAAGAAAAAGAAAAAAACTAATCACAGGGTTAATGCTGCAGTATCTGAGTCAAAGATCTATCTGCCTCTCTCTGCCTTCAGATCAAAGTGTATGTGGGGGTGCTGTACTATTCCTGTGATATACTAAAAACCTGGAAACATTGTACATGTAGGTATCGAAATAGTCAGAAGACAGTGTTAAATCAAAATACTGAGGTTTAAGTGCACTAATACCAGGATTATGACATTTCTAGTAAAAATGCAATTTATGTGATTAAAAAGACAAAAATAAAAGTAGAAATTGCTACATGGGCCCATCATTTCTGTTAAAATGGCTAGACCAAACATCTCAAGGTCTGCCATTTGTTGTACTCTGGGTTGCCTACTTTTGAAAATGGTATGCCATAACGGTGGAAATGTTATTACCCAGGCTGCCATGCTCTCTAAATAGCCACATAGGCCCAGCAAATAACGTTGTCAAACTTACAAGCTAAAAGGGCATCTAATATATTTCGCTCTGTACTTATCGGAAAGAATCTGAAATAATGATACGTGGGGGTACCGTTATATTCAGAAGACAGTGTTAAATCAAAATACTGAGGTTTTAGTGCACTAACTAATACCAGATTATGACATTTCTAGTGAAAATGCAATTTGTGTGATTAAAAAGACAAAAATAAAAGTAGAAATTGCTACATGGGCCCATCATTTCTGTTAAAATTGCTAGACCAAACATCTGAAGGTCTGAATTTGTTGTACTCTGGGTTGCCTACTTTTGAAAATGGTATGCCATAATAGTGGAAATGTTATTACCCAGGCTGCCATGCTCTCTCAAAGGCGAAATAGGCCCAGGAAATCACCTTGTCAAATTTCCAACTTTGAAATGGACATCTAATATATGTGTCCCTGTGACTTCCCCAAAAAAACAGAAAATCCGGTACATGGGGGTACCGTTATATTCAGGAGACAATGTTAAAAAAAAAATTGTGAGGCTTTGTTGCAATAACTCATACCAGGAATAAGAAATGTCCTGTGAAAAGTGAGTTCATGTGCGGAAAAAAGCACAAATAAAACCGCTATGTGCGGCCTTCATTTCTGATAAAGTGGTTAGATCAAACATCTTAAAATGCACCATTTGAAATACTCTGGGTTGCCCACTTTTGAAAATGGTATGCCATAATAGTGGAAATATTATTACCCAGGCTGCCATGCTCTCTCAAAGGCAAGATAGGCCCAGAAAATCGCTTTGCCAATTTTCAATGTGTAAAACCAAAAATGGACAAGCGTATATTTGACCCTATAACTTTCCAAAACCCCATAAAACCTATACATGGGGGGTACCATAGCGCTCGTGAGACATCACTGAACAGAACTATGAGTGTTTCAGGGCAGTAAACTATATACTGATGTTAATATCAGTAAAAGTACAGTTTTTATGTGAAAAATGAAAAAAAAAACTAACATTAACTTTGGCTAGCATTTGTGCCCAAGTGGCTACTACAAAAGATTGACCATACCCCATTTTGAATACCCTGGGATGTCTACTTTTTCAAATGGTATGCCATTAAGGGGTAATTTTCATTTCTTGGCTGCCATACAGTCTCAAAGGCAGCCTAGACACAGCAAACTAATCTGAAAAATTCCATTGTGAAAATGCATAAATGGATAAGCCGTATATATGACCCTGTAACTTTTGAAAACCCCATAAAACCTATACATGGGGGGTACCGTGGCGCTCGTGAGCTATCACTGAATAGAACTGGGAGTGTTTCAGGGCAGTAAACTATATACTGATGTTAATATTATCAGTAAAAGTACAGTTTTTATGTGAAAAACGCCAAAAAAAACACACGGAACACTAACTTTGGCTAGTCTTTGTGCCCAAGTGGCTACTACAAAAAGACTGTCCATACCCCATTTTGAATACCTTAGGATGTCTACTTTTTCAAATGGTATGCCATTAAGGGGTCATTTTCATTTCTTGGCTTCCATATGGTCTCAAAGGCAGCCTAGACACAGCAAACCAATATGACAAATTTCATTGTGAAAAAGGCATATATGGATAAGCCGTAAATATGACCCTTTAACTTTGAAAACCCCATAAAACCTATACATGGGGTGTACCGTGGCGCTTGTGAGACATCACTGAATAGAACTAGGAGTGTTTCAGGGCAGTTAACTATACACTGACAATAACATTATCAGTAAAAGTACAGTTTTTATTTGAAAAATGGAAAAAAAAATAAACTAACATTAAATTTGGCTAGCATTTGTGCCCAAGTGGCTACTACAAAAGATTGACCATACCCAATTTGAATACCTAGGGATGTCTACTTTTTCAAATGGTATGCCATGATGGGGTAACTTACATTTCTTGGCTGCCATGCGGTCTCAAAGGCAACCTAGGCCCAGCAAACCAATCTGTGAAATTTCTACGTAAAAAATAAATAAATAGACAGGACGTATATTTGACCCTGTAACTTTCCAAAACACCATAAAACCTATACATGGGGGTTACTGTTTTTACTCATGAGACATTTCTGAATACAAATATGTATGTTTTATTGCAGTAAAACCAAACAGTATTGTGACATTAACAGTTAAATTGACATGCAGAAATTGAAAAATATCAAAATTTCTTAATTTTTCAAACTTTTTTAGATTTTATTCATATAAAATGGAGTTCTATATATGAATGTTTGATATGGAATGAAAGCCCTGTTTCCCTGAACAAACCGATATATAATAAGTGTGGGTGCACTTAGTATGAAAGAGGTAAATTATAGTTGAACAGACAGAGCCAAATTCTGTGGTTTGTTTACGTTTTGTTTTGATAGCAACTTGTACATTTGGCTCCGTCCTTAAGGGGGTTAAAGCAGGATATGTATCAGGTTTAGTTTTACCAGTTTGTTATGACTATCTTATATACAATTTCCATAATGAAAAAAGTGAATTGGAAAACAATGAAAACTACAAAATTATCTTGGCAACTGGGCATTTGTTTAATACCACCATATAGAAGTGGTGGAAGGGGCAGGCACCATTTAAACCAAATTGTTTGCTATAGACACCATTGAAGACTTTTTAGCACTAAATATAAATAGAATTGTGTAGCAAGTTCTGATGTAGCATTGGCTAGGCTAAGGGGAGTAAAAACACCTGACACAGCAAATTATCAGACCGGCTATCACAAAACATCAGAGATAATATTTATTTCATTAGAAACTCTGACCGACATGGGCACTTTACTCCAGTTTTCTAAATCCAGTTTCCAGTTGTTTAGCTTAAGATTGTCAGCAAGCAGAAATAGGTCCAATTATATTTAAACTGGAGTAAGCTGGATTGAACCTTACTGTAACCCCAAATATGATATAGACATATAGAGACAGAGATATATACATAGAGATATATATATTTCTACCAGATAGCAAGTTGTATGGATTTCTAGGTGCACACAGCAAGAACTTGCTCTGTTCCTCTAATAATACTTTTCAAGCAAAGAGAACAAATATCAGTTCAGCTTTAACTCTTGGGAGTACCCCCTCTTCCTCTAACTCACATAGGCTTGACTGTCCAATTACAAAACTAATCTCCAATTTCTCTAAAAATACACTGACTATTTCCTGCTTATAACTAGAAAAGCTACAATTTCTGGGGAAATTGTGTGAAGTGTTCTTGCCTCCACCAGTAGTCTACAACTGGAGTGGGCGGAGTAAC
>NC_086319.1:169659095-169664095 GCF_036172605.1 Pelobates fuscus
GCAAACATTTCCCTTCCCGAATCCCCCCGACATCCTGTAAAAGGTCACCCCAACGAAGATGCCGTGTTTGCTGGAAAAGAGGAGTCCGAAAGGACTCCAGTTATTATTGCCCATCCTGTCCATCCCTACCCGCCCTCTGCATAACAGACTGTTTCAAAGTCTACCATACAGAGCTGAACTACTAAATCACTCTGTATGGTACTTTGGCAGTTTGTTTGCTTGATTTCCCTGGATTCCCTGACCTCGGCTTATCCTGACTATGCTTCGTTAGCTGCCTGTACCGACCCATTGGCTTGTTTTACCGACTACTCTGATTTCTGGATTGCCCTGACCTTGGCCTGTCCCTGTTTATGCTAGCCATTCTAAAGTGGCTACACCAAACAACTCAAAATACTACATTTGTAGTACTTGAAATGTGCCTTCTCAAAAAAAAAAAAAAAAAAAAAAAGCAAAAAACTAATCACAGGGTTAATGCTGCAGTATCTGAGTCAAAGATCTATCTGCCTCTCTCTGCCTTCAGATCAAAGTGTATGTGGGGGTGCTGTACTATTCCTGTGATATACTAAAAACCTGGAAACATTGTACATGTAGGTATCGAAATAGTCAGAAGACAGTGTTAAATCAAAATACTGAGGTTTAAGTGCACTAATACCAGGATTATGACATTTCTAGTAAAAATGCAATTTATGTGATTAAAAAGACAAAAATAAAAGTAGAAATTGCTACATGGGCCCATCATTTCTGTTAAAATGGCTAGACCAAACATCTCAAGGTCTGCCATTTGTTGTACTCTGGGTTGCCTACTTTTGAAAATGGTATGCCATAACGGTGGAAATGTTATTACCCAGGCTGCCATGCTCTCTAAATAGCCACATAGGCCCAGCAAATAACGTTGTCAAACTTACAAGCTAAAAGGGCATCTAATATATTTCGCTCTGTACTTATCGGAAAGAATCTGAAATAATGATACGTGGGGGTACCGTTATATTCAGAAGACAGTGTTAAATCAAAATACTGAGGTTTTAGTGCACTAACTAATACCAGATTATGACATTTCTAGTGAAAATGCAATTTGTGTGATTAAAAAGACAAAAATAAAAGTAGAAATTGCTACATGGGCCCATCATTTCTGTTAAAATTGCTAGACCAAACATCTGAAGGTCTGAATTTGTTGTACTCTGGGTTGCCTACTTTTGAAAATGGTATGCCATAATAGTGGAAATGTTATTACCCAGGCTGCCATGCTCTCTCAAAGGCGAAATAGGCCCAGGAAATCACCTTGTCAAATTTCCAACTTTGAAATGGACATCTAATATATGTGTCCCTGTGACTTCCCCAAAAAAACAGAAAATCCGGTACATGGGGGTACCGTTATATTCAGGAGACAATGTTAAAAAAAAAATTGTGAGGCTTTGTTGCAATAACTCATACCAGGAATAAGAAATGTCCTGTGAAAAGTGAGTTCATGTGCGGAAAAAAGCACAAATAAAACCGCTATGTGCGGCCTTCATTTCTGATAAAGTGGTTAGATCAAACATCTTAAAATGCACCATTTGAAATACTCTGGGTTGCCTACTTTTGAAAATGGTATGCCATAATAGTGGAAATATTATTACCCAGGCTGCCATGCTCTCTCAAAGGCAAGATAGGCCCAGAAAATCGCTTTGCCAATTTTCAATGTGTAAAACCAAAAATGGACAAGCGTATATTTGACCCTATAACTTTCCAAAACCCCATAAAACCTATACATGGGGGGTACCATAGCGCTCGTGAGACATCACTGAACAGAACTATGAGTGTTTCAGGGCAGTAAACTATATACTGATGTTAATATCAGTAAAAGTACAGTTTTTATGTGAAAAATGAAAAAAAAAACTAACATTAACTTTGGCTAGCATTTGTGCCCAAGTGGCTACTACAAAAGATTGACCATACCCCATTTTGAATACCCTGGGATGTCTACTTTTTCAAATGGTATGCCATTAAGGGGTAATTTTCATTTCTTGGCTGCCATACAGTCTCAAAGGCAGCCTAGACACAGCAAACTAATCTGAAAAATTCCATTGTGAAAATGCATAAATGGATAAGCCGTATATATGACCCTGTAACTTTTGAAAACCCCATAAAACCTATACATGGGGGGTACCGTGGCGCTCGTGAGCTATCACTGAATAGAACTGGGAGTGTTTCAGGGCAGTAAACTATATACTGATGTTAATATTATCAGTAAAAGTACAGTTTTTATGTGAAAAACGCCAAAAAAAAAACACGGAACACTAACTTTGGCTAGTCTTTGTGCCCAAGTGGCTACTACAAAAAGACTGTCCATACCCCATTTTGAATACCTTAGGATGTCTACTTTTTCAAATGGTATGCCATTAAGGGGTCATTTTCATTTCTTGGCTTCCATATGGTCTCAAAGGCAGCCTAGACACAGCAAACCAATATGACAAATTTCATTGTGAAAAAGCATATATGGATAAGCCGTAAATATGACCCTTTAACTTTGAAAAACCCCATAAAACCTATACATGGGGTGTACCGTGGCGCTTGTGAGACATCACTGAATAGAACTAGGAGTGTTTCAGGGCAGTTAACTATACACTGACAATAACATTATCAGTAAAAGTACAGTTTTTATTTGAAAAATGGAAAAAAAAATAAACTAACATTAACTTTGGCTAGCATTTGTGCCCAAGTGGCTACTACAAAAGATTGACCATACCCAATTTTGAATACCTAGGGATGTCTACTTTTTCAAATGGTATGCCATGATGGGGTAACTTACATTTCTTGGCTGCCATGCGGTCTCAAAGGCAACCTAGGCCCAGCAAACCAATCTGTGAAATTTCTACGTAAAAAATAAATAAATAGACAGGACGTATATTTGACCCTGTAACTTTCCAAAACACCATAAAACCTATACATGGGGGTTACTGTTTTACTCATGAGACATTTCTGAATACAAATATGTATGTTTTATTGCAGTAAAACCAAACAGTATTGTGACATTAACAGTTAAATTGACATGCAGAAATTGAAAAATATCAAAATTTCTTAATTTTTCAAACTTTTTTAGATTTTATTCATATAAAATGGAGTTCTATATATGAATGTTTGATATGGAATGAAAGCCCTGTTTCCCCTGAACAAACCGATATATAATAAGTGTGGGTGCACTTAGTATGAAAGAGGTAAATTATAGTTGAACAGACAGAGCCAAATTCTGTGGTTTGTTTACGTTTTGTTTTGATCGCAACTTGTACATTTGGCTCCGTCCTTAAGGGGTTAAAGCAGTTTGTAGATATGTATCAGGTTTAGTTTTACCAGTTTGTTATGACTATCTTATATACAATTTCCATAATGAAAAAAGTGAATTGGAAAACAATGAAAACTACAAAATTATCTTGGCAACTGGGCATTTGTTTAATACCACCATATAGAAGTGGTGGAAGGGGCAGGCACCATTTAAACCAAATTGTTTGCTATAGACACCATTGAAGACTTTTAGCACTAAATATAAATAGAATTGTGTAGCAAGTTCTGATGTAGCATTGGCTAGGCTAAGGGGAGTAAAAACACCTGACACAGCAAATTATCAGACCGGCTATCACAAAAACATCAGAGATAATATTTATTTCATTAGAAACTCTGACCGACATGGGCACTTACTCAGTTTTCTAAATCCAGTTTCCAGTGGTTTAGCTTAAGATTGTCAGCAAGCAGAAATAGGTCCAATTATATTTAAACTGGAAGTAAGCTGGATTGAACCTTACTGTACCGCCAATATGATATAGACATATAGAGACAGAGATATATACATATACATAGAGATATATATATTTCTACCAGATAGCAAGTTGTATGGATTTCTAGGTGCACACAGCAAGAACTTGCTCTGTTCCTCTAATATTACTTTTCAAGCAAAGAGAACAAATATCAGTTCAGCTTTAACTCTTGGGAGTACCCCCTCTTCTCTAACTCACATAGGCTTGACTGTCCAATTACAAAACTAATCTCCAATTTCTCTAAAAATACACTGACTATTTCCGCTTATAACTAGAAAAGCTACAATTTCTGGGGAAATTGTGTGAAGTGTTCTTGCCTCCACCAGTAGTCTACAACTGGAGTGGGCGGAGTAACTTATTTATTTATATAGCACATTTAATTGCAACGTTGTTGCCCAAAGTGCTTCACAGTTACATTAAAACATACATTTATAAAAACATTAGCAGTGTACAAAAAGCCCTGTCTATAACATCACTTGCTGCTCCAGCCTGGCACAGGTCAGAGTATTTTGGCGATTGCCAACTTCAAACGGTCGTATTCTAAAACCTATACATCCTACAGCGAAGAGCTTTATATTGTGAGAATCACAAGACCAAGACCTACGTTTTGATGCATAGTATGTCTCTGAAGTATTACAAATGAAGGCACAGTCGCAGTTTAGAAATTGCCCTTCAAGTTTGAGCTGGCTAGAGTGAAGTTTCAATGAATGTCAATGGACGGCGTGAGTTGCAAACAAATGGCCATATTGTGAAAACTATCAGGACTATGGCTTAGCCATGGACATTTCTAGTGGGAGCAGGGATAGTTGAACGTTTTGATATAAGATTTGTGTAGGTGGGCTTGAAAATGAGGGAGTGGTGGCAGTTTAGAAATCATGTGCGTACATTTCAGTGACGCATCCAATGCCCACAAGAGAAGTTACTTTCCATCTCCAGTTATTACTTCACAGAACGCACGCACACAAACTGGGATAGAGATAAAACAATGAGGTTTGTCTTTGGAAGCTAAACAGTTAAAACATTTTCTAACATCCTTCAGTGGTTAACTGAACTGTACCTTGCAGACAAACTCCTCCACCCTCTCCATGGCATGGTGGGCCTGAAGGAGAGGGGTCATTCCCATGAATCCTTCATCCTCTTGACCGGCCTCCTCTACGTGATCACACTTCTCTGGCGTCTGAAAAATAAAAGACGTATTTCCATGAAACTTTG
>NC_086319.1:169971595-170101595 GCF_036172605.1 Pelobates fuscus
CCAAGTTTTTACAGGTGATTCATTCTATGTTTGCCAGGAATTTTATTCATATGAATTACTTAAAGGACCACTCTAGGCACCCAGACCACTTCAGCTTAATGAAGTGGTCTGGGTGCCAGGTCCAGCTAGGGTTAACTATTTTTTTTATAAACATAGCAGTTTCAGAGAAACTGCTATGTTTATCAATTAGTTAAGCCTTCCCCTATTTCCTCTAGTGGCTGTCTCACTGACAGCCGCTAGAGGCGCTTGCGTGATTCTCACTGTGAAAATCACAGTGAGAGCACGCAAGCGTCCATAGGAAAGCATTATGAATGCTTTCCTATGTGACCGGCTGAATGCGCGCGCAGCTCTTGCCGCGCGTGCGCATTCTGCCGACGGTGAGGAACGGAGGTGGAGAGGAGGAGGAGAGCTCCCCGCCCAGCGCTGGAAAAAGGTAAGCTTTAACCCTTTTCCCCTTTCCAGAGCCGGGCGGGAGGGGGTCCCTGAGGGTGGGGGCACCCTCAGGGCACTCTAGTGCCAGGAAAACGAGTATGCTTTCCTGGCACTAGAGTGGTCCTTTAAAATTCATTTTTGCACATGTTTACTAGTGTGTCTAATGCTATCTCATTTTTATTTAATAAAACTCCAACATATTCAGACAGTACTCTAAAATACAATTAAATGATGATATATTTACACAGACGGTAAGAGGAGAGAATAAGAACTCGGCTAATAAAAGTTTAGAGGTTAACAGGATTATTTATTATGGTAGGAATTCAATGTGAATTTCAAAGTTAAGGCCCAAGTAGCCTTAAATAGCATAGCTGACTTAGAGAATTTTTCAGTTTGACTATTTCGACCTTTAATTTGAATATTATGTGAATAACCCTGTCGGACTTGAAATCCACACCAATGCTGTATCCCAATGAGAAGTATGAATAATCAGTGGCTTTCTCTCAATAACACACATGCTTGTATCAATAAACTTGCGGTCAGGGCCAGCAGTGCCTTGTTTTGTAATGTGGTTTTTGTTGGGGGATGGGCAGCAGGGTAGATCGAAGGTTGAAGTGGTGGATATTTAGTGTTCGATATGTAGTGAGGTGAAGTGTGATGTTGAAAAGCTGTCTGGTATGCCAAGCACTATGCCAAATACTCTGCGGCAGACAGACACACATGCTGTAATGACACACATGACACACTAAACATTCCAGCCGTACTTCCAGCCACAGACTCGCACGCCACGCGCTGAGGCTAGGAAAATGTTTACACCTCCAGGGATGGTTTATGCGTTACATGTAAAACTATACTTTAACATCTTCTATGCCTTAGCAGAAGCGAGGCACAAGCTGTAACATACACACTTCCTGCCAAGAGCTAATTGCAGAGCAGAATCATACCTGATAACTCCCCAGAATTTACTCTGCATCTTGATATAAACTGGGACCACCCCCATCCCCATGGCTTTAGTATTGCATAATTAACATTTCTGCAATATCATTGTCTAATTCGTCTTAACTTGCACAACTGTTCTTTGGCTTGATATGAAACTTGGGGACAATGTCCACTGTTAATAGAAAACTTTTATTTCTGCCACTTGGTCTTTTCTTAAATCATACAGTGATTTATTTACTGAGAAACCTCAATAAATACTATAATTGCAAAAACAGAGAGGCACTGCCCGGATACTCTAGGAAACTATTAATGCATCAAGATGTAGTGGCTTATGTTGCTTAGAGTGCCTCTTTTAAAAAAGTCCAGTGTCAAGAACAAGTCTAACTCACTTCTATTGTAACCAGCCACTATTCCTTGGAGTGTCTATCATATTGGACAAAGTCTCCTACCAGAACTATAACAAGTTTTAACATTTATTCACGTTGGTGGGCTTACCACCTTTTAACATACTATTAAAAGTTATGTATTAATGATTTAGGGCACTCATTTCTATTTTAATATTAATAATAATAATATTAATAATAATAATAATATGAAACTATAGATATATATTAATTTTAAAATACACTTTTATTAATAATGTATGTATGTGTATATAAAAGTACTTAGATCAAATATATATATATATATATATATATATATATATATATGATATATATGATACAAGTACTTTTATTTACTTATTAAACTTTTTATTAACTTTTAATAACTTTATAAACTTTTTTTCAGGCAGAGGGGGTCTACCTGAGCTCCCAGGCAGACCCCAGGATCGCGACCGCCGTCGGCGGAACGGCGGGTACCCGGTAAGTACAAAGAATGGTGGGGACGTTCTGTGCCGCCTGCTGGCGTTTAGGACCGCACCGAAAAGTACGCCATAGAACGCCCACCGTACCTAAGGGGTTAAAGGGACACTATAGGCACCCAGACCACTTCATCTCATTGAAATGGTCTCGTGACCCTGTCCCCTTAGCCTTGCAATATAAAACAGGGAATTTACTAATTTGGGTTATTTCTCTGTATTTCTGGGAATCTGGCATGTAAGAAAATAAATAATAGCTAAAAAGTGCATGAACATCAGCTTCTAGAGAGCAGTGTGCATGCACAATTCCATTGCATCCTGGATTTCTGCTTCCCAAAGTTAGGAGGTATGTAAATGGTATTTGTTAAACTTTAGAGACACCTTCATCATTTCCAGCATGTGCCTTGTCAGGTCCTTCCAAACATAATAGTACATAATATGAAACACATCTCCAATAGTTCAGTAGTTCGGCACAAAGGTTGAATCTTGCCTGAGACATACATTATTTCATATCACTATGTGAGTGCTGATTTAAGGATGCTCTTGACACAATGCATGGAGCACGCTCAATAAAAATTAAATATTAAGAGAACAGTTAATATTAACTGTGTGCTAATTGTTGGAGATGGCTATTGTAAGGGGCCTCCTGAGTCCCTTTCAACATACCCCTAAAGTGAGTCAGATAAGATTGATGAAATGAAGCACTACTTTTGGGCTAAATCCCATTTACCAGGCAATTTCTCTCTGTACACATTTATAAGAGTCTTTTAATGACTTTTTAACGACCGTTTATTAAAACATGATTCAGTCTAAATGTTCATTTTTCTCTTGAAGTGGACCCAAAGGACAGGAAACACAATTCAAGTTCTCCTGTTTTTGTAGTTTTCTTACAAAATTTAATGACAGGCCATGCTGTCATCACAATCTCATTCTGAACGACCCTATGCTACCATGGAATGCCAATGGAACTTGGTATAAATTGAATAATTTGGGCATTCCATGTCCAAACTGTTATTTATTTTTAATGTCTTAAATAAGTATATGTTGAGTTTCTCTTGTTTCCAAGTGTTGCTCATAGTATGTACAGCAAATTTATACTAGTTTAATATTAAACAGTAATTGCAGCTGCTTTGAAGCTGACTGTGAGGTTTAAAACGGTTCTGTAAATGGTTGGTATTCATTAAACTGACACTACAGGCACCAGAGCCACTACAGCTTAATGTCACTTGTCACTTGATAAAGCCTGTAAGGCAAAACGCGTTGTAATTTGGGATTAAGTATTTTATTTCTTTTTTTATTTCTTGTCTGGTAATTTTCAATAAAATTTAGTTTTACCATTCAAACACATTTTACTTGGTTCTGCTTTTATTTGAACACTCCTGCTATCCAGAAGATACCCGTCGGCACTGCTGCATTTTGTCTATTTGAACCTATCCGAGTTGGTGAAAATACTGCACTGCCGGTGTTAAATTTATCAACCTTATCAAGATTGTTGCTGTATACCAAAAACGAGTTTTTATCTATGCCATTTATACCATCACTTCTAGGTATTTAATACAGAGTATTGTCGAACTGTATTTGTACTGTTATCGTGCGTGACCTGTTTTTTCTTTTTCTTTCTTCCAACTGTCTCAGATTGTTAGGGTATCCAAGTTTCAGTGTTTGCTGCGTTTTGGAGTCAGCGCTGTTTCAATAGTTTTTTTTCTTTTTTACATTTCATTTATTGGTCTTTATGTCACCAGCTTGTATTATCCTTAAAGGAGCACTATAGAAAAACAAACTTAGGGCCCCCCGACCCTCAGGGCCCCCCCTCCCTGCTGGATTGAATGGGTTAAAACCCCTTCAGCCACTTACCTTTCTCCAGTGCCGGGCTCCCTCTGTGCTGGGGAACTCTCCACCCCCCTGACGACGTCAGATCCGAACGAATGCGCATTCGCGGCAAGAGCCGCTCGCGCATTCAAACAGCCCATATGAAAGCATTACTTAATGCTTTCCTATGGACGTCCAGCGTCTTCTCACTGTGATTTTTACACAAAAATTGAGATCGCTTGTACATTAATAGACATTTAAAGCCTTTTATTTAACAGTTTTGTAATAGTTTACTATGTCATATCTGTGAAAATAAGTTGCTGATAGATTCTTTGTTTAAAGAGCAAAGTATAATTATTTTGAATGTTCACAGGTCTCTCCATCCAACAAAGCCATCTGAGGCGAATAAAGCAGGCTATGTTGAACACAGATTACAAGAACTGCAAAACCCTAAAAGCTAGTAATGTAACATTCATTTGAACCACAGTCAAAGTGTTTACGGCCTGCCTTTCATAGGGGAAATCAACTGCAAGCTATGCGCCTGATCTAGAAATATGAATTTCCCTAATTCTTGGCCAGCTTTTCAACAGGCTAACCAAGAATTGTGGGAGTTGCAGTTCAACAACATATGTATAGCAACTTGATTTCTGCACCCGCATGAATGTCCAGGTACTTGCCAGGTCCAGTTAAATAGATGACCAAATCCCTTGTATGCAAAGGGTTAAAGTGGTAGGCTCTATCTGAAATCAACCTACTTTGGTCAAACAAGTAGGTCTGCACAGTGCAGTCAGTCACTTCCTCGCCCTCAGTAATACTTCTTGTAATTTGTACAAAGGACAAAGGTTTGCTAAATGCTGCCACATAGGGGAGACGCTTCAAGGTGTCTGCTTAAAAGGTAGAATTCCAACGCTAACTTCTCAAACTCTGCCACAGAGAGTCCTGCGACCCTCTAACAATCATTAAATGTCCCCCAAGGTCTATAAATTTGGGGGAACATATGTCCCAGATTAACTAGGAGGCTCTGGAAAGGGGAACCTGTGAAGAGTGAGCAACGTGAGACACAGAAGAAGTAGGGGGGAAGGAGAGGGCGGGAGACAAGGGGAGGGAGAGGAACGCAGTAATGTGCAGATTGAAAAATCCGTTTTATTAGAACTGACATCTCCAGAGGCTTAGGGAATTACAAATCAAACTTTGGCACTCAGGGAAAAGGGAAAAAAATGTCCAAGAAGATGGGGTACATGCAAGTGGCTGGTGCATTAAGGGTTTTCTGGTTAACCCTTTTCACTGACTTACAAAAAATAAATAAAGCGCAGAGTGAAGTAAGCAATAGGTCAATGCAGGCACATCCTTTTTTTCCAGGCTTTCATTAAAAACATAGACTACTTGAAGAAATGTTCTAATTCAGGTACTTTTACTTATAGTAAAAAATTCACTTTGATTTCCTGACAGTTAAATTCATTGTTAACTCATCAAAACGGTTTATTGAATAAACCGCCTACTTGCTAAAAGGCATATCCCCCCCCCCCCAAAAAAATGTAAGGGAAATATTGTTCTACTTGCTATGATTTAGAATTGTTCAAAGGGTGAGGAATGCAGAAACACTGTTGGGAGAGGGGGAGGGGGCGCTGTTGCCACTAATTGCTAATTACATTTTTGCATTGCTGCTGTGGTGCCATGTATTATTATTATTATTTATATAGCGCAATCAGATTCCGTAGCGCTGTTAACATATTGCTCTTTTTTAAAGGAACACTCCAAGCACTATAACCACTACAATGTGCTGTGCAGGGTTTAGTCAATTGGCTGAGAGCGATCAACTGGTGTCACAGTGATTACATTACATAGTTACATATTACATAGCTGAAAAGAGACTTGCGTCCATCAAGTTCAGCCTTCCTCACATTTATTTTTTGCTGTTGATCCAAAAGAAGGCAAAACAAACCCAGTTTGAAGCACAATTTTGCAGCATACTAGGAAAAAAATCCTTCTTGACCCCAGAATGGCAGTCAGATTTATCCTTGGATCAAGCAGTTATTACCCTACATTGAAAGATTATATCCTTGAATATTCTGTTTTTGCAAGTATGCATCTAGTAGCTGTTTGAACATCTGTATGGACTCTGATAAAACCACTTCTGCGGGGTGTAAGGACACTTCCGGCATCATAAACACTGCAGCATGCTTTCCATTAATGTATTATAACCAGCTTGAATAGTACTCAAGAAGTCAAACCATTAGAAAGAAATTGACTACTTAAAAAGGAGAGGAAAGATTCCCCGAACATAGATTCAGGGATTGCATGCGCTAGTGAACTGGTCTATGTTCGGGGGAATTCCCCTTATCGAAGGCCTGCTTTCTAGCACATGCTTGCTAGCGTTTTCCCCTGAAATAAGATATCCCCGAAAATAAGCCCTAGTGTGTTTTTTTGGGGGGAAAATGTAATAGAAGACCCGGTCTTATTTTCGGGGAAAGACAGCAGCTACACATGCGGATTCCCACACTGCTAAACAAACACACTAAACTCATATTGCTGTGCATACTACGACTACTACTAACACCAACATTGTCCACACACTGCATGATAGCCAAAAAGAAACTATAGTTGAAAATTGTGGCCTAAAATTCAATGTTTAGTAGATAAATGTCATTGCATAGTCCTGAATAGCTGAGCTATTAATCCCCATAAGCCATGCCTCTAAGGACTGTGTTCCTTTGGCACTAAATATCCATGTGATTCCTTCCTAAAAGGTTAAAAAATAAGTAAAGGTTGGCTGCGGGCATCAAGGACCAAAATCAGCTGATGGAATGAGACACTACACCACAACAAACTTTAGACGCCAGTGCTCTCTGCCCAATGATCCTCAAACCCCAGTACTAGCAGCAATGCCAAGATGGGCAGATGCACTAAACAGCATACCTTTAAAGTATCCAGTCCAGCAGTAAATATATATGCAGAGTGCAGTACCTACACCTTGTTATTCAATTATGATTTAGCGAGGTTATCACAAAATGCGTCAAACTCCTCTTTGTTGTGTATATTTCCCATTTTCCTGCACCTCAATTTTCTTTTAAAGAATTTGCTGTTGAACATGATCCTTTCATGGTTTGTGGTTTAGTGCATCTGCCTGAATCTAGTTTGGTGGTGTGTATGAGTGTATTACGGAGCCCTGTGTTGGTATAATGAAGAATGTGTGTTTAAACTGCAGTCTATACATTATTTGGTGTATATAAAATACAGGTTTCTTGTTCTAACTAGCTGAACCATTTACACAGGAGTCATAACGTCATCTGTAAAGTCTGGGTAGTTGTCAGCTATTTAACCATGCCATAAAAACAAAAGTCTTCCCTATTCAGCCATTTGAAAGTTGGCTACTAAATGTGGTTTTATTGAGCAGAGATTACTGAGTTTACAAAGTTTACCGTTCACTAACGTTTTGAGAATTGTTATGGTTTAAGGTAATCATTTAATACTCTTGTTCCATCATCCAGCTGAACTCTTATCTACAGACACTCTTCCTAATATTTCACGTCACCCCATTAGTAACTCCAACAACACACTTCATCATTACCCCGAGTCTCACCACCTGTGTAAGACTATCTTGTGCTTCACTTAACAGGCCTTCATCATGTTCTCTTATTCAACATTACTGGGATCCTAATTGGCAAGTTCCTCCTTGGGCAGACAGAGAGCTAGATGTATCCGCAAAATAATGCTAAAAAAGTACAGCTAGAAAAGTGTAGTGCTTCATCAGGGAAACCAAATGGAAATGATTCTGGTCGCTAACATAATTTGTAATCTATTATCTTAGAAGTCACCTTTTATTTACACTATGGCTTATCTCTTGAATAGAATCTGTAGTGGAGTACAGGACAATCTAGCTGTAACGTGTTCATACAATACAAGAACCTGGATGGATAATGAAGTAGGAAGAGAGTTTAAGTTAAAGTGGTATTGTTACTTCCAGAGATCATGTGACCGTTCCCCTGTATTACAGTGTCTACTGAAGTGAATAATGCAAGGTATGGCTAACCGTTGCACACATGCGCGCTTGGCATTTTCTCTGGCATTGCTATACGTTTGCATGCATCGAATGTATGCACTGCTAGAGTGAACTCATTTGCATACTTTGCCATATAAATGATGATAAATTCAAATATAAAGCGTTTTGTGCAACTTATACTTACCGGTATCTTATCGCTAGCTACTAGATTGTGGTAAAATTGAGGAAGAGACAGTTCATCTTTAAGATTCTTAGCTTTCGGTGTTCCACTTTTTGTGAAACCAACTGAAATCGGTTTTGTAGATCGTTGCAATCTGATTGCTAATTTGGAATCGAAAGATTATTTTTTCTCTTTTGTAAATCACTTCAAATTAGGTTCCTCACCTGCTTTTAGCTGAACAGCAGAAACCAAGATGTGTGGAAGAGTAAAACTACTGGGTGTTTTAAACCTATGTTACGATGTAACTAAGAAAAAAAAAAATAACCTTAGAAATGGCAGACATTTTATTAAGCACTATAACTGCTACAATAACCTATATCTTACATTAATATTAACTTGCTTAAAAAGACTGGAGGCAGTCTATGTAGAATTTTTGATATGGGCCTTTTAGATGTTATGGCATATAATAGGATTGGTAACCTATGGCTGGGTGCCTTTCCATGGCATGCAAGTCTGCCGATTTAGATGGAGAGATCATTAGACTCCCCAGTTGGTCCAGATCGTAACAGCATCCAGAGCGCAAGGTAGCCTGTTGTCTGCACTCCCTGTGGGTTCATACACAAAAGATAACTCTACCTGACAATCCAACTCTTTTCAATACAGTGAAAAACTTGTAAAGCATAGAAACAGACTTAAAAGCCAGTTGAGTTATTTACCCGTTTAAGGAGCAGACCGCAAATTCCACCACCAGGGACTAATAGGGATTCCTGACCCCCTTCCTGGCCTAAGGTAGCAAGGGAGGAGGAGGAGACAAAAAACAAGTTTTAAAGGACCACTATAGGCACTCAGACCACTTCAGCTTAATTAAGTGGTCTGGGTGCCAGGTCCCTCTAGGATTAACCCTTTCTGCTATGTTTATCCAGCCTCTAGTGGCTGTCTCATTGACAGTTGCTAGAGGCGCTTCCCCGCTTCTCACTGTGATTTTCACAGTGAGAAGACACCAGCGTCCAGCGTTGAGAATGCTTTCCTATGAGACTGGCTGAATGCGCACGCGGCTCTTGCCGCGCATACGCATTCATCCGATGACGGAAGAAGTGGGAGGAGATTCTCCAACACCAAAGGAAGCCCGGCGCTGGAGAAAGGTAAGTGTTTAACCCCTTCCTCTCCATCCAGCCCGGTGGGAGGGGGACCCTGAGGGTGGGGGCACCCTCAGGGCACTAAGTAAACATTTTCACAGAGGCTGCTACAACACCCTTGCAGAGAACCACACACAACACTACAGACAGCCCCATGTATACACAACTAGCCCCCCCACCCCCCAAAAAATCACGAGCAACATTGTATAGACAATACTACACACAGCCTTTAAATATACTTACTTAACACAGCAGATATTCCACAAACATATATCACACACACAATATATACAGCCTAAACACATACAAACATAGGCAGCCTCTCAAAGCATCCGCTGCACCAATGCATAACACAAGCCAAATTCCTCAACATACATAAACATTACTACAAAAAAGTCGGACATGCACCCTAAGGGACTTTGGTGCCACCAAAAGGTTGTCTTCCGCAGACATAGACCATAACAGGTCCTTAATGAGTTCAGTGATGTAAAAGGCAGCAGTAGATCCATGTGAAATGTAATCTTATTTCATATAAGCCTTGTGTTCAGTATATTGTTAATGTATTTAAAAGGTTACTCCAACCCATCTTTGTGAAACATGTTTTTGAATTTAAAATGCCATAATGGACATTACTAATTATGTAGCCCCTTGGTTAAAGGTATAAAACAAAAACTAAACTAACCGGAAATCCAGCACCAGGTAAAGCTCCCGAATTGGTTTCCGATGTCACACCTCCTTTGCGCAGTCCAATCACACGCTTTGCATAAAGAAGTATTTGATTTGACCTTTCTCCTGGCTTAGAGCGCATGCACAGGCTCAAAGCCAGGGAGAGAGGGAGTGGGGGAAAATAGAGAAATAAGAGTTAAATCAGAGAGTGGGGATGGCAGGGGAAGCTTAAATGAAAAAGGTATGAAACAGAGGGTAGATCAAGCTTACCCTTGCAGGAAGCTCACGATGTCTGTTGGCAGCACGCTGAGGACAGATGTAATGTTTTGTACAGAATTGATATTAGCCAGCCCGGAGGAGAGTTCAGGGCTGCCAAAGTCACATGTGCCAGGGTTGCAATTAGCCCCTGGCATAAAAGTGCAAATATCTCTAAATGTGCAGCATTTCAAGCTAAAATGTTGGATATACAGATTCCTACCAACATGAATACTTCTAAAAGTAGAAGTGGTCATAGTAATTAGAATTTAATCACTTACACGTGAACCTGAACTACTAGACACCAGTACTTCATAGTTCTCCGCAACTGCCCACACCCCGGCAAATCGTGTTGATATTAGGCACAAATAATGTTACTATACTCCATGGGACATATCATGCATGAATTGTATGCTTTTCTCTACTGGACACTTTGCTAAAACAATTCTCACAGTTTAACAAACAGAGCTGGCTGCAACAATTTGTTATTGCACTGTCTGTGGTATCCTCTGTTTTAAGGGTCATTGTGGTTTAGAGAAATGGCTTCAGAATGCTAATCATTCAAATACATGACTTTGTTATAAATCCGTGACAGCTAGCTTAATCTCCCACTATTAGTTAATAAAACTAGGTGGAGGGCATGTTTACTGCCTGGTCCTGGTGAGCTACACATGTGATACAAATTAAGAACACGGTACAGTCCTCCTTATAACGCCTCCTATTTGATCAATACAGTAAATCCCTAGATCTTATTTTACTCTATTTGATCACTCCATACAACCCATAGTATGTAATACAATATAAATTCTACATTTTGGAATTCCTACAGGTTAACTGTTTCTTTAAAAAAAAAACAAAAAAAAACTTCAAGCACCATGATCTCCTAGAGGTTATGGTGACAGGAGTCTTCTGTTGTCCTCAATGTAAGTAGTCAAAAGTGTTAGCCAACAATTTGTTTTCTTACTGGGTTGCCCTGGATGCCAGTTCCTGCCTTTAATGCTCCTGGCTGGAGAGCAGGAAGCTCTGGGTTTTGCTCAGTTAATTGCCCTCAGCTATCGAGTTAAGCCCTGCACAGTCGGACTTAGCTCAGGCAGAGAGCTTCCAGGCTGCAAAAGGCAGAGGCCAGCACCTAGTAGACCCAGGTAAGAAGTCAAACCATTAGCTAAAGGTGCCGAGTGTGTGCCTGTGTGGTGGATGCAGTGTATGTCTCTGTGGCGGAAGTACCGCTGGTGCAGCCGGTGCAACAGCACCGAGGCCTAGAGCACGAGGGGGGCCCAGCACAGGGCAGGAGTTCCACCACTGATCTATGCCGAAATGGCAATGGGCCCTTTCCACTGGCCCGATGGGCCCTCTAGACACTCGGTAATGTCAGGCAGAGGGAGGAGGGTGCTAGCAGTAATTGTCTTCCCTGTGAGGCCACAGGTGGCACTGTGCTGGAAGGACTACATTTCGCTTCCTCCTGGGTCACAGATAGCAGCATGGGGGGAAGCCCAGAGTATGGGAGGAATGAGGCATCCAGGCAGCTGCTGGTGAGTGTACTCAAATTTATTTGTCCCCGTTCCCCCCGCAAGTACAACTCACCAGAGATGGGCGCCTCTGCGCAGAGTGTTGCCATGATACATTATATAAACACACACACACACACACACACATTATATATATATATATACACACACACACACACACACATTGGGAATGTGGGGCCCAGGGTGCTGTACCCCCTGATCATATAAAACATGCTGTTTTGTTTTGTGTTTTGTTTCTGAACCTCAAATAATGAATGAGCTTTTAATGCATTTTAGGATGACATAATTCTGACCCTATTATCTCTTTCTTTTAGCTGCTATATATTATTTGTCCAATCACATTTTCTTTGAAAACCTTCCCCTGTCTTTCACACTTGATCACTCCATGCGTTTCAGGACTATTTCAAAGACAGTATGGATTCTGCCAGATAATCTATCTTCACTGTGCCTTCTTCTACACCTATTTAAAACACAAGCATCCCCCATGTCTAGTCTAATTTTTTTTTTGTTAACTTTGAAGCAAAACAGCAAGGACACAGCTGGGATTACAACACGTGCATCAACAGCCAGTTATTTACCTGGAACTCCTCTATTTTGTTAGTCTCTATCCCCTCTGTTGGGAAGCTGCCACATGCATCTACAATTGTTTCCTGACATTAACCTTACATTGCCTTTCCTCTAACTTTCTACAGAAAATGTCAACCTGTTGTACTCCTGATCTTCCAAAGTCTCCTTAAAGGACCACTATAGTGCCAGGAAAACATACTAGTTTTCCTGGCACTTTAGTGCCCTGTGGGTGCCCCCACCCTCAGGGACCCCCTCCCGCCGGGCTCTGGGGAGAGGAAGGGGTTAAAATCTTACCTTTCTCCAGCACCGGGCGGGGAGCTCTCCTCCTCCTCTCCTCCTCCTCTTCGGCTGAATGCGCATGCGCAGCAGGAGCTGCGCGCGCATTCAGCCAGTCTCATAGGAAAGCATTCATAATGCTTTCCTATGGACGCTGGCGTCTTCTCACTGTGATTTTCAGAAGCACGCAAGCGCCTCTAGCGGCTGTCAAGAGACAGCCACTGGAGGCTGGATTAACCCCAACATAAACATAGCAGTTTCTCTGAAACTGCTATGTTTATAGAAAAATGGGTTAATCCTAGAGGGACCTGGCACCCAGACCACTTCATTAAGCTGAAGTGGTCTGGGTGCCTAGAGTGGTCCTTTAACCCCTTAACCCCTTAAGGACACATGACATGTGTGACATGTCATGATTCCCTTTTATTCCAGAAGTTTGGTCCTTAAGGGGTTAAGGACATATGACATGTGTGACATGTCATGATTCCCTTGTATTCCAGAAGCTTGGTCCTTAAGGGGTTAAGCATAATATCTTGAAAGTGGACTAGAATTGCAGTTTGACAAAGGTTCAGTGTGTGGGACCACAGTAGGAAAACAACCCATTTGAGTCCAAAGATAGGCTGTATATCAAGATCCAAATTCTAAACATACATTTATTATACCTGGGCAAACCCCACTCTTAATCCCATACTTTTCCTATCGCTCCTAAAGTATTGTTACTGTTAACTGCATACAATTGAGGAACAATTAAAATGTTGTTGCAAATATAAGCCTTTAACTTGTATATGCAATCCTGGGCCTGTATCAATCACATGTAATTGTAGTTGATATAACCACAAGGAAAGCTAATGCAGCTGGGGTATGACCAGTGACCATGATGATGCTTGGCTCTATTTACCCAAAGATATACTAGCATAAAAAAGAGGGGAACTGCATAGGCCCTATAATATCTTAAAGGGAACTATCACTTCCCACCACTATATGGTTCCCTCACCCTCTTATCTTCAGGGGACCTTGGGAGATCCCATGAGTTTTGGACACAACTAGACACCTTGTAAGGGAAAAATGGATTGGAAACATAACCATCAGGGATGTGATTGGTGTCCTAGTTTACCCCTTCCTTACGGGTGCAAGGATGGCCCACCTCCTGCCCACGCAAGTCCAGGTATTCCTACAGATGGGACGTCTCTTCTGTTCTCTCTCTTTTTGAATCTTGGCCTCCTAATCTGCAAATTTTGCAACAGTTCTTTTTCTAATTTCCTGTAAGAGGATTTTAGATGTCCAGGCCTTGGATTATGACACACATTCTTATACCCTTAGAGTGTGTTTGACATTCCCAGATACACTAAATTGGCTTCAAAGTCAGTCTTCTATCTTTTGCAACCAAGCCTCAGTTGCATCCAGTGGCCCGTCTGAAGGAGAATGAACTCAGAACAGCATCTTCCAGCAGACCTTCCTGAATGCAACTTTTTTTTCCTCATCCATTCCTTCCAGTCTACAGCTCCTTGAATCAAGTGGGTCATGCAACAGACAGGAGTGAATGTCTTTACATTTGGAGCACACTCCAGCTTTCGAAGCCAGTGCGCCCATTGGTAGATTGGAGGACAGGATGAAGACTGTGGACTGGTCTTGGGAATCCACTCTCTGTGAATTATTTTTCAAGCCTATTCTATGTTTTCTCCTCAGACATTGCACAGATTTGAACACGCACATTGGGAGCCTCCGTGTCTTGACATAAAATTACACTAGCTTACATGACGGAAAGCCAGGATTTTGTGAACGACAAGGAGGAGAGGATTGTCCCCTCATCGATGCACACAACACTGTCATTGTTGGTTTCCCTCTCATGTTATTTCAAGGATGTTGTTCTTTTTTCTATTCTATTCCTAGTCTGTTAAATGAGCTCTTCTTACTTCTACCATTATGTCGTATATGCCCCTATTATGATGTGGATGTTTGTTTTCCATGGACAGTATTATTGGCAAATAAAAAGGACTAGGAGGCGGAACTTTGTGTTAAAACAGGCTATCTGTCCTGGTGGTTGGGGGTATATGAGATAGTTTTGATGTTTTCTGTATATTTAACCCACGTTACAAGAGAAAACACAATTGTATGACATACATTTCAATATCGTGGTAAAAAAACTCACTGATAATAATTAAAAATGTCAAATCCAGCACTCGTTGTATCCATGGTTACATGACTGGATAAAGTAGTGGTTGCCTAGGTTTGAATCTGGATCAGACTAATTTACCAGTAAGTGTCCTTTGGCAAGACAACTAACAATATATATGCCTGCTTCAAATACTCCTGTTTGAGTATGGCCTTCTTTACTGCTAAATATCCCATTTCTAGAATTGCAAAGAGCTGTAGAATGTGTTGGTACTATATAATAACAATAATCCTACACTACCAGGATAACTGCCTTCTAAATGCAGACAAAGCATTTCATTTAAATTAACTTCATTCTCTGGTGCAGGAAGGCTGCGACAATGTAGGAGATGACTGACACACATTCACGAATGCTTGAGATATACATAAATCTATCCTAAAGAACACACAAGTATAAGGGCGACATAAGATGGTCCACAATGGCCCCTATGTGTTGTAACATTTCATGGTGTTCTGTTGACATCTAGAATAGGGCTGTCTATAAAGACAGTTGTAGATGGATAACCCTAGTCTGTAGTATCCCAGCTAATTAACATTCCTTCATATATCTTGCAAAAGGCAAATTAAGTTCGTCTTTGCTAGATGTGAATAATGAACCTCTAAAAGCTTCTAGACATAGAAGTCTCACTTCCCTGGCACTGAAAGTGTTAAATATATTACAAAACATAATTAACCCTCTAACCCCCTCCAATATTTCTTCTCTGTCCCATTCTATGCAAGTTGTCAGAGGACTCATTTAACAGGAGCAGCACTCTACACAGAAGCTTTTGACTGTCACCTATTTAACCTTACGGACATTGTATAGGACTTGTCCACAGCCTGCAGACCACCCACATCTCACTTCACTTGGCTTTGTGATAAAGCGTTCCACAGATACATTGAGGATTTCCATTTATTCTTTATTTCTGAAGTACAAACATATTGTGAACTACTACACAATCGACTCTTTTCTTTGACTATGGTTGTTTAAGAGGAGTTTTAAGGACTCATAAATAAACTCTTTAAAATCCATCTAGCAAACTGACTGCTATAATACACAACACCACTCAATCCTTTGAAAAATTGTGGACTCCCTGCATAGACTTGGGAGACTATGGGAAGACTTGACGACAAGGAATGTGGCGATCTCCAGCACCTGGAGAAGGGGTTATTATTTGGGGGAATGACTTGCATTAATGGCTGGCCTGCAGAAACTACTGATGCGGTGTTTGCAGTTTTGATGGGTTTAATTTAAAGTAGGTTTGAAAATGACAGAAACGCAGCACCTACTTGGCACTTTGTGGGAATGGCGAACAGCGATTTTATTCTACAATTAGCAATGTATGTACTTACTCTAGATTGTATGATGCTCAAGCTTATGGTTACGGTTACCATTTGTCAAGTGACAAATTCCTATATATTATAATTTCTGCTATTGGCTGTCCAAAAATAAAGAATTGAATTTAATAAAATGCATCTAGATGCATGCATGCTTTGTGAGCAACAATTTAAAAATATCTGATAAGGGAGTTATATCAATGCTCATCCTATGAGAATGTAACATGATAATTTTTCAGAAGGGATAGATAAGCTGGAACACAACTGAGAGGGGAAATACATTCTTCAATGTACTTATTATTCACTCACTATAACAGCATATCTTTATTTAACAAAAGAACACCATCTTAAGGAAAACTATTGGCTTGTAGCACTAGAGAATAACTTTGCAACTGGAGATGTTTGGGAGGGTTATTTCCAATGAAGTTCAGCCAGTTTAATAAAACCATCCCCACTGCCCCTAAAGACTGGCTGAGTACCATGTAAACTGTAGTGCAATAGGGTTGCTAGACTATTGCAACCCTTGCAGAGCCCTGCCCAAATCTAACCTGAGCTGTGGTATATATTGGATACTGTTGCAGTAGCAAAGACTGCATGTAATGTAAAGTAATAGTCTTCAGGCTTTGCATTTATCATCATTGCTATGGTCATCATTGCAGATATCCTCTCATGCACTTTGTTTAAAATACCATTAAAGAAACACTCCAAGCATCATGGCCACTACAGCAAGCTGTAGTGGTTATGGTGCCAGGAGAGCCCTGGTGCCCTCTCAATGTAAGCAGCAAAACTATTTTGCTAATGGTTTGACTTCTTACTAGGCCCTGCACGGTAAAGCTTATCTCGGAGCAAAAACGTTGGGAATGGAGCCTGGTGGGCTCCAGGCAAAAAAAGTCAAATTATCAGCAAACTGTGTGACTACTGGAGTTGGCATCATAACTACTGTAATGATCCTGGTGCTTGGAATGTTCCAATAACTACCACTTGTCATATTGTTTATACAATTACACTGTAGTGTCCAATGTTTGGTATGCGTCTTTGCCATCCTGAGGATTTGCATATTATGTCACTTGCTATGTAAGTAGAGTATTGACGTTCATTCGTCAATTTTAGCTGCACTAGTCTTTGTTTAATTGTACCTATTTTGATTAGATTGTGCATCCTGAAAGCCATCTTGTCCCTACAAAACCTTGTGGGCCACCATAGGTTTTTTTCCTTGATCTACTGGTTGCTGTAGTTCTGCCATTCATTGAGCTGCCAGCAAGTTCATCCATATACTGTTGATTTATATAATTGCTTTAATAAGTTCATCTAAAAGTCTATACTTGAGTGATATACAGTCTTTTACACAAATGGACAACATTGTCCTATTCAAACTAATACTCTGATAACCTGTTGACTCCCTGGACCACCCACTGCACCCAGTCGATTCTATGTCAAGAACATTGAAAAGATTTATCACGTGAGGAAGACTTGGTGGAATAGAGGCTGAAATAAGTTCCAGTGAACCAATGCCTGCATTTCATATATATTTACTTGCTTATGTCGTTTAACGTTTTTCTTTTTTATGCTAATCATGCTATCCATTTTTTTGTAACAATGCTGATGTGTTGTCTACAGTTTTATTTCCTGCTACTAAAAATATATAATATTACTGTGCTTGTACTATCCTCCCCTCCTGAAAAGATTCAGCCTCTTTAGTCCAGATTTTTCTTGTCCCCAGGGTCGGATACAAACTAGGTTTTCAGGGTAACACCTAGCAAAGTGCTTGTCGATCAATTACAGAAATCCTAAACCTATGCTAAGGTTATCACCCCAAGGTGTTTAGCAGAGTGTTTGAATCTAATTTACCTGCCTGGAAAGACACTCTTCTGCTGTGTATACCCCTGGCCAATAAAATTATACTTTTGCAACAAAAAAAAAAAACTTGTCTTTTCACATTAGGCAAACTGGAAACCCTGACTATAAAATCGGAGATTAAAGATGGACTAAAAAAAGAAAACGTATCACAGCACAATGCTAGTGTTGGATTACAGTAGTTATGCACATGCATGTAACCCCTACCATGAAAGACTGAACTCATTTATGTGGAATAAACTCTACACATTATTATATATGTATTTAGAAAACAGGCTTGCTAGTGGAAAAGCTTAGTGGATAACATGCTGGCACTATAGGTGTTTATTTTTTATTTATTTTTATGTTTAATAAGCTGCCATTAGTATTTGTTGGCTAAAAGGCTGGTGACTCTGGTCTGAGTGTTTTTTTTTTTTTTGTTGCTAATAGCTTTGTATAGATAATAGATAAAATAATTATATAAAGGACTCATGTGTTTTATGTTAGTCTGCTATTAGAAGTACTTATTTATAACACTGATTTGAGGTTTATTTGATAGGGCACTAGTTGTATTAAAAGGTTACTCCAAGCATCATAACCAATAAAGTCTGCTGTAGTGGGTCATGATGCCAGGAATACACTGGCCCCATTTCCAGGTAATGGGTCTAACCATTTTGCAATGGTTTGCCATCTTACCTTTGTGGCTGGTGATGTGCATCTGGCTTCAGTGGAGCTTCAGAAGCTGCTCTGTGAATGAATGCAACTCTGTGCATAGAAATATGCACAGAATTGACATTAGCAAGAACAAAATGGCTAACTATGTCCGAATGATGCTGCTGGACGTGGTGTTACACTTAAGACAGCAAAGGGGTTAATCTTTGTCTACACTGTGTTTCATAGTGAAATGCTGCACACACAGCCTCCAGGAACCATGATTACTTCAAATCACTGAAATGGTCATGGTGCTTGGAATAACCCATTTAAGTTTAAAATATTGGAAGAGACTATCCAGGTAGTTATTTAAAATAGTTGTACATTTCACCTAAATCCTTACACTCCTGGCTTTCCGGCCCCTGGATTGTTATCTGCAGCCTTTAATCATTAAACATGTTTACAGGATCTATCAACACCATCTCAGCTGTTCAACAGTTATCAGCACAGAACATACAAGATAAGTTTGTTATCAGATAGGCAAGTTTATAAATTGGGGAGGGGTTAATCTCTAACTGAAGAGAATGAACCCACTATTCCTTTGTTCTTAAGCAGAAATCTCAGCCATGTCTATTGCAAGTATAAAGTGTTTACAAGAAAGAATACACTGATTTATCTCATTCTCTCCCCCTCCTCTGTCCTGCAGAACACGCAATGTCTCAGCATTACGCCAAACTGGTTATTTTCATACATACATACATACATACATATACATACATACACACATGAGGTCTGCCTGGAAAAAGTCCAGCCATTGTTAATCTAGCGAAAACTGTTTACCCGACATCAATGTAAATTGGCAGCCAAGGAGAGTGGACTGGAATGTGCATGTGTGAGCAATGACGACTTCACTTTATTAGTCAGTGGGGGCGCTAGACGCTGTTGAGTGAGCATGTGACTGAGCGGGTAGAGCAACGAATCTGCTTGAAATTTTGCGTTAACCTTGAACATTCGTCCTCGCGTCCCAAGGTACCTTCTTTGAAGGGGACCGAGGGGTGATTGTCCTATGTTCAATGTTTTGTGCGTGCGTGTGTGTGTGTGTGTCACTATATCTGCTACCAGTGAGCTAGCGGTCTATTTTCCTAAATGTTCATTCTCTTCCAGACTTCCTAAATCTTCAACCTATCTTCAGTTATGTTTTTCTTTCTGTTAACTCTTCTACCCATTTTTAATCTCTCAATCCCTGCCAAAGACATTCTTGCTCTCAAACCTTCTACTGTACGCTGTTTTATAAATCTGGTGACCTACTACTCCTTTCTCACTTTCCATGTCCATCATCCTTCCCCACTCCACTCACTGTATATTTTAGTTCTTTCTAAAACTGTCTGCTGCGTTCTTCATCTCATTTACACTCCTCTAGCCTTTCTGTCCATCACTACCCACTTTTATAACGTCTGCATCCAATTAACCATATTCTAAACCTCCCTGCCCAGTTGTCAGTCCCTCTCTTAGATCTTCTGCCCCACTTCCATTTCCTAAATTGTAGTTGTGCTAACATGTTTCTATATCTAGTTTGTGTTTAGGCCCCAGCTTCTTTGTTCATCTCCCAAACATGTTATAAACCCCTAACTTTCACAATCTCAAACAAAACATCAGCTCTGCGAGAATCTGTATCATTAAGTAAGAATATACCTGGTGTTAGGGACATGGAGAGGTATTTTATGAAGACATGATTATGTGCTCATTTAAATCTTTACAATGGGTTTTAGCCTCGGAAAGGGCTTTCCCCTGATAAAGGAGAGGTCTTTACACACAGTACCAAAACAATGGGATCAATTATCCATTCAGTAAAGCCATTCATGTTTTTAACTCTATCATTACAGAGGGGTGTTTAACACATGGCACTGCAAAGTAAACATTTACTTTGCATAGCATGCATAACATTTTAACCCCTTAAGGACACATGACATGTGTGACATGTCATGATTCCCTTTTATTCCAGAAGTTTGGTCCTTAAGTGGTTAAACTATACATGGAGTAAATGTGACTGAATACAGCTTTATACCCCTTTTAAACGTGTGCATTCAGTTTGAAATGAACAGGTATTTGTCCGAATTTTGGCCCATCGGCAGGTCACCTAAATTCCCTAACTCCAAAGCGCCATATGAAGATATCATGAACAAATAAAATAGACAATGAATGAATATATTTGTATGTTTCTTAATTCGGAGTTCTGTCTGTGGTTCCAAAACAAGTAATAACCGATGAGAAAAATATCATGATTGATACTTAGGGAACATCCACTAAATGTTGATTTTATTCACAGATCAGTAACCAATAGAGGGGAAAAAGGACAAGCAGTAAAAATATCTATAGTTGTAAATTGTATATTTTATAAATAATCTCCTCTTACTTGGTTTTATGTTTTTAATTAATCTGTGTACCAAATGTTTATATTTTGCAGTATACCAATTGTCCCATTTTTGTTCCCTTTTTGGTTTGTCCAATTTTTTTTCAGGAATATCTGAATGAGTGATATTTGGCCGAACTAAATAACCATATGGATGAATATTGGACCACAATGACATTTGTTTTTCTTGTACAAATCGATTTGTCCGGACCAATTTATTTCTGATGTGAAAATATCTACGGTATCTCTTTTAATGCACAGAGGTTGTTTGGGAGGAGTAAGTGGATTATATTTTATAGCTCATGATGGGGTGATCTGTTGGGCAGGTAGAAAACAGGTACAACAGGGTAAAGGCCTACATATTATCCCAGAAACTAGCTGCACCCATTAGTAGTAGGATATAATGGAGATTATTTTGAACAATTCTGCGGCCGTTATAAATGTACAGCAATCAGGAGGAACTTCCTATCGGTTTCCTTGCTTAGTGCTCCAGTGATACAGAACTGCCCTTGATGCATACAAATTGATCTGTATCTATCTAATATTATATCAGTATGGCTTTAGAACTGAGGAATAGAGGGAAACATATATATATATTTATATACACACATACACATAAACAATTCCTTGTTCGTCTAGACACATATGTAGGCAGAGCAGCAATTATTCACTGTTCTTAGATTAACATTAGTCTAGAACAAGGAGTTTCAAAGAGCTTTCCTTTATGAAGCCACATTTTAGAGATTTGATATAACTCAAAAAAGATTGTTCAAAAATATTGCTAGTTTATTACATAAGGAATTATGAGATACTCCAACACTATGTCATGGACCAATCACCGTGGCAACCAATGGAACATTCCCGCTAGATGCGCCACTTTTAAAAACCATTCCCAGGAATTTCTTTATGCATAACATGTGTCTATACATAACTCCTATTGTACAAAAAATACATTGATTTCACAAAAGCTAAATCCAATGAATCCCACTGTAGAAACATCATCATACCACCACCTGGATTAACTAGTCATTTAGGAGAAAACCTAACCGAAATTACGTTATTAATGGGATTGTGACGCTGGGTAACACCACACACTTCTGGTGCCGCTTTTAATTTATTGTTGTACTGGATTAAGGCAATAAGACTTCACCTTTTAACTGGTACACTTATGAACATGCCTCCTGCAGGGCATCACTGATCTCAATGCAACCCTGCTGACAGTATTGACAATGCAAGTGATTTTATATATATATATTTATATATAGGCCTATAATAACTCTGACATGCTCTGTAGACCCAAATCATCACACTGTGCATTTTTATTTCTTCATGTAGCTATTAAAGAATTGCTTTTGTTGCTATAAAGTTGCCATTTGAGTAAGAAGTGAGAGCAGCAGATGTTGGAAATGCAAAGTTGTTCATTTACAGGCAATATACTAATGTACCTCCAACATGGATTACAAGTGGCACCCTCTTCAAGTTTCCACAAACTTAAAGTGAGTTGAGTTAAAATCCAGTGGTGGTTACTGGTGGGGTGGGGGATGGTTTTATATTATATATATAGTTATACACTCACACAGTTTACACAGTAAATCTGCCATAATAAAATCAATACTTTCACTGGTGTGATTATATATAGTATTATCTGTAACTAATTGACAATAAGTATTACCACACAATTGTATTTGTTAGCATAAAAAATAGCATACAGGACATGTAACAAACCGTAATACTAAGAAAAGAGTACTAATGATAATCATGATGAATCATAATACAATATATTCCTAAAGTGTGGGATTCCCCCCCACTGAAGTGGTGTCAACAGTGTTTGTTCCACAAGACCATGTTTAGCATCAGTCTCTCCACATCCCAGTGCTGCTACCCACATATACCAGTATGATTTACTTATCCAACTGGGCAAACAATGCGTCTTAACCGTAAGGTTTAAGGGTGTGAATTAGGCAAGAAAGAATACACACAAGGGACAGTGTACCTTCATTAACCCTTTAGGTGCGAGATGTGTATAACAATGTATTGCACACACCATGGCACTCAAAGCGTTAAACGTGCCCTCCTAGCCTAAACCCTCCTACATCCTCTGATCTCACACCTCAGTTATCACTGGACCCACCCACACTGGCCCAGCATCCCACCACAGAGGTGGCCGTAGTTTGGGAAGTTAAAAGGTATGCAACAAGTCACAATACAAAAGGTTTTTTTATACAGTGTACTAGAGCTTTAACGAGAAGGCATAGGTGACTAATCATTGTTTAACCCTTTCATTTCAACGAACCATTTAGGATGTAGACAAGAGTACATTCTATGTACAAATTGAGGAGGGGTGTGATTATACAAGACTGGTATCCAAGTTCTCATTTGATACATGCATAATTGGAAACAACGATTGAGAAGTGAGGCATCCATCCCGGTAGAAGGTCTCCATTACGACAGACACACACAGCAGTAATTCAATGAACATAAAAAAACTACATGTTCCATTCATTTTACCTGCAGCATTTGGAAAGTGTCTGAGACACACACCTGTCTATGGTGAGACTTACCTGCATGTATGTTCTTTAGTGGTAACTTGTTAGAGGAGGAACCTGTTACTGCCAATAATCCTTTTGTGATGATATACAGTGGGAGATGTCACTTCTACAAGTAAGAGCAGGTGATGCCCTTCCAGAATCAGGTGAATGGGTATCAGGGTATACTCCTTTCCAACACCTGTGGATTGAACGTTCCAGAACACGAGGGACTGCCCTTCCACTGGGAGGTGATCCCCAAATATAAATTCCACGAGTGAAGGAGGAGGTGGTGGTGTCCAGGGATGTTTAATCAGGCGGTGCCACCTCTCCCTGTATCTGTCACAATCCTCAGTGTGTAGCAGCTGCTGGGGTCTACCTTGCCAGTGACACTCTCCTTATGCTGGGTGGTAACTGGCACAAACCGGGTGTGCTATGTGGCTTGCCACCCAGTGTTACTGCCTGACTGGTATCACTGCTTCGGAGGGCAGGGCTCGTACAGATGTCCCAAGTCACAGAATGTCCAAGTGGTGGCACTGAGTGTCAGCTCCGTGGTTCTTTTCCTGTACTCCTTGGCCTGTGGTCACCTGCCGGCTCTGTGGCACTGAGTGCTCTCCTCACCCAGTAATGTGAGTGGCTTTACCTGAACTTCCAGAAGTTATATGGCTGTGGCCATTAGCTCTGTTACACTGGCCCCTGTGTGCTGCCCTGAGTGCCCTCTGGTGTGTCCAGTGGCTGTAGCCCTGTGTCAGTGAGCAGTTGCCCCGGACCTGCAGGTCTGTCCCTGTGTCAGTGTGAGCAGTTTCTCAGAGTGATGAGGGGTAGGGGGCTGTCACATTGGGCTGCGATACACCCCTTCCCACCCCCTGAACTGGGTCACCGCCCCCACAGCACTTAGAGGGAGGGGAGACAATACAGAGTGAGGGGAGGACAAAGTAGGGGATACGGTTTAAAAAGAGAGGGGTGAAAGGAGGTATGCATAGAAAGGGGGAAGGGAGAAGGAATAGAGGTTTTAGGAAGATAGACAAAAGTTGAGTGGTGGTGCTGGGGGTTTTAGATAAAGTGGTAGGGGGGCAGCGGGACTGATCGCAGAGTGGAGTTCCGTGACACGAGAGGAAAGAGAATGTTAGAAGAGTTAAATAAGTTAAATCTAGAATTTGGAATGTATAATTCCGCACATTTTCTATGTCCTAGTTATATATCAATGTTTTACTAAGAGGTGTGATAGAAAATGGAAGAAAGTTTGGATAACAGAACAAACTAGCGGATAAAAAGATGAAAAAGAGGCGTGTGCATGCAGAACATTGCATTAGGATGTGTGCACATCTCAAATCAGATTCAATTACATTAGGTACAAAGTGTTCACAATTACATTAGCAGAACTACGTGTATACAATGATAGTCATTATAGGATTTCTTTAAACTAATCTAAGCAGACCTCTGTGTCTCTTCTGACCATAGACACCTTTACACCCATCTGTGGATTTGAAGATATAAACAAAGGAAGAAGATGGCTGAAGCACCATCCAACTTTGCCTAATTGCAAGTTTATATAATAGGCAATTACAACCGTGTATATAGGGTAAGAAACTTGTTAAAAGAAAGTTGTGCATTGGTATTAAGCATAGAAACATAGAATGTGACAGCAGATAAGAACCATTCGGCCCATCTAGTCTGCCCAATTTTCTAAATACTTTCATTACTCCCTGGCCTTATCTTAGAGTTAGGATAGCCTTATGCCTATCCCACGCATGCTTAAACTCCTTCACTGTGTTAACCTCTACCCTCTCAGCAGGGCCGCCATCAGGGGGTGACAACCACTCACTTAGGGCCACTCGATGGGCCCTGTATCTTAAGGGGCCCGGTCAGCGCTGCGGCCGTGCAATAGCGTGACCGGGCCCCTTAAAAAAAATCTCAGCCGCAAAGTACTGCTGGGAGGAAGTGGCCGTCACTTCCTCCCAGGTCCCTCCACTCAGCGCCGCGCGGGAGGGAAGAAAGACAACCGCCGCTGGAGCCACGCCGACTCCCATCAGCCACAGCCTTCCACCTGCAAAAAAAGGTAAGAAAAATTAGCTGTATTTGTGTATGTTAGTATGTATCTATGTCAGAATGTTTGTATGTCTGTATGTATGTCAGAATGTCTGTATGTCTGTATGTCAGTATGTCTGTATGTCAGAATGTCTGTATGTCTGTATGTCTGTATGTCTGTATGTCTGTATGTCAGAATGTCTGTATGTCAGAATGTCTGTGTGTATGTCAGAATGTCTGTATGTCTCTATGTCAGTATGTCTGTATGTATGTCAGAATGTCTGTATGTCTGTATGTCAGAATGTCTGTGTGTATGTCAGAATGTCTGTATGTATGTCCGTATGTCTGTATGTATGTCAGAATGTCTGTATGTCTGTATGTCAGAATGTCTGTGTGTATGTCAGAATGTCTGTATGTCTGTATGTCAGAATGTCTGTGTGTATGTCAGAATGTCTGTATGTCTGTATGTCAGAATGTCTGTGTGTATGTCAGAATGTCTGTATGTCTGTATGTCAGAATGTCTGTGTGTATGTCAGAATGTCTGTATGTCTGTATGTCAGAATGTCTGTGTGTATGTCAGAATGTCTGTATGTCTGTATGTCAGAATGTCTGTATGTCTGTATGTCTGAATGTCTGTGTGTATGTCAGAATGTCTGTATGTATGTCAGTATGTCTGTATGTATGTCAGTATGTCTGTATGTATGTCAGAATGTCTGTGTGTATGTCAGAATGTCTGTATGTCAGAATGTCTGTGTGTATGTCAGAATGTCTGTGTATGTCAGAATGTATGTATGTCTGTATGTCAGAATGTCTGTGTGTATGTCAGAATGTCTGTATGTCTCTGTCAGTATGTCTGTATGTATGTCAGAATGTCTGTGTGTATGTCAGAATGTCTGTATGTCTGTATGTCAGAATGTCTGTGTGTATGTCAGAATGTCTGTATGTCAGAATGTCTGTGTGTATGTCAGAATGTCTGTATGTCTGTATGTCAGAATGTCTGTATGTCTGAATGTCTGTGTGTATGTCAGAATGTCTGTATGTATGTCAGTATGTCTGTATGTATGTCAGTATGTCTGTATGTATGTCAGAATGTCTGTGTGTATGTCAGAATGTCTGTATGTCAGAATGTCTGTGTGTATGTCAGAATGTCTGTGTATGTCAGTATGTCTGTGTGTATGTCAGAATGTCTGTGTGTGTCAGTATGTCTGTGTGTATGTCAGAATGTCTGTGTGTATGTCAGTATGTCTGTGGTTATGTCAGTATGTCTGTGTGTATGTCAGAATGTCTGTATGTCAGTATGTCTGTATGTATGTCAGTATGTCAGTATGTCTGTGTGTATGTCAGTATGTGTGTATGTCAGAATGTCTGTGTATGTCAGTATGTCTGTATGTATGTCAGAATATCTGTGTATGTCAGTATGTATGTGTGTATGTATATATGTATGTATGCCAGTATGAATGAATGTATGTCTGTGTGTATGTATGTAATGTCGGTGTATGCATGTGTAAGTCCTCATGCATGTGTGTCTGTATGTATGTTAGTATGTGTCTGTCACTATGTATGCCTGTGTGTCTGTATGTGTGTGTATGTCTCAGTATGTGTGTATCAGTACGTATGCCTATATGCGTGTATTTCTGTTTCAGTATGTGTGTCTGTTAGTATGTATCTTTGTGTGTGTGTGTCTGTGTCCTTTTGTATCAGTGTGTGTTTTTGTGTCTGTGTGTGTGTATTCCTGTGGGCGGGATTTGGAGGCGGACCCTGTGGGCGGGATTGAAGGCAGGCCCCAGGGGGCCTAGACCCTGAGCTGAATTAGGGGCCCCAAAATTTCTGGTGGCGGCCCTGCCTCTCAGTAAAGTAATACTTCCTGATATTATTTTTAAACCTTTGTCCCTCTAATTTAAGACTATGTCCTCTTGTTGTGGTAGTTTTTCTTCTTTTAAATATAGTCTCCTCCTTTACTGTGTTGATTCCCTTTATGTATTTAAATGTTTCTATCATATTCCCCTGTCTCGTCTTTCCTCCAAGCTATACATGTTAAGATCCTTTAACCTTTCCTGGTAAGTTTTATCCTGCAATCCATGAACCAGTTTAGTAGCCCTTCTCTGAACTCTCTCTAAGGTATCAATACCCTTCTGAAGATATGGTCTCCAGTACTGCAGTCTTTCCAAGCAGGTAGATTGATGTGTTTGCTTTGATAAGGCCAATCTCGAGACGTGCATGGTTCTTGGTTTTAAAGCAGTCTGGTAAAAAGTAATATTCCACTGGTGGACCTTTGTTCAAAATGTCTTGCAACAAACATGTTTCCTCTAGAACAGCACTGTATTAGATCCATCCATCCTGACCAGTTTCCAAGTCACTGCCAATGAAAAGCATCCCTACAACATAATGCGCCACCACCATGGCTTTCTCAGAGTGAAGACAATGTTGACTTTGCACCACACATAGTATTTAGCTGGTTGATCTTATCAGATCAGAGGACCTTTTCCATGTTTGCGCTTTCCTTTACATCTTTTGTCATACTCCAAATGGGATTAGATTCCCCCCAGGCCCCCTAGCAATTGCCTTCTTGTTGACACTTGTCCATGAAGCCCATCATTGTTTAGGACTAGGTTAGCGTTGCTCTAGTTCCATAACACAATTGACAGTGCTCTAGGAGGGATTGTGGCAAAAGTAACCTCGCCACTGGTTTTTGGAGGGGCCTGTTTGCCAGCCTCCTGCCCTGCGACTATGCCCCTGGGATGTATTGCCCTTTAACTGCATTTGGGCATAATGGATTTGTGTAATGCTGTTCCTGGCCCCCTGAAATACTGGAGCAGTGTTACAACTTTAAACTTGCACTTCGAATGCAGTCGAAGTCGTCGAAGTGGCCGCCATTCGACAAACGAACACGTGGCGGCGGCCATTTTAACTTAGTCAAACGCGGTCAGCGGTGTGTGCAACCAAATCTATGGAACTGTTTGCGGCTACCCAATTGCACGAACACCGCTGACCCGTACCTTCTTCGACACCGCGGCTGGGGACTAAGTCCCGTTCGAAGATTCGAACGCACAGCCCAAATCCATGGAACGGTTTTGGGCATGAAAATGTGCTTGCGGTCGGTCATAAAGGACTTCCAGCTAACTCTTTAACCCCTGGATGGAATTGGCTGAATTTTGGATATGTGTGTAAGTAAAGTGTGCTGATTAATAATATGAAGATTGAATGTATAGTTTTAAAGTTATAAAAATGTATAAGTTTTAGCTTGGAAATAATTGAGGAGATACAGTAAGAAACTCAATTATCTCCCAAGCAGAGGGGAGGGAATATGTGGGATGTAACCGATATCTGATTGGTTAATGCCTAATTGCCTGTGGGCGTCTCCCTTGCAGAGGAGCACTGCATAAAAGCAGAGTACCTGTCATTAAACATCAGAGTTTATCTTCACCCTCAATCTAGAGTCCTGTCTCTTATTTGGGGAATTGCTATATCACTACAAGGGATTGCTATGCTCTGCAGGCTCCCTTTGCTAATCACTACTAAGCTCTTTTAAGAGCTTGTTCCTGCTTCACTCTCTTGGAGGAGAGGGTTGTGGGGTCTGCGGTGGTTGTGGTGTCTGCGGAGCGCTTGGAGCCCTCTGTAAGCGCTAGGAGCATCCTTCAACGGAGGTACCCAATCGGGGTGCCAGGTGATCCGTTACAGGGATGTTCACAGTTCAATACTGAAATGAGAACTTTATCTCAGACTTATATTGCTAACTCTTTGTAATTCTTTTTATAAGCAAGCTTGTTTACATACACTACATGGTCTAAATGTGGACACCTGACCATCACATCTACATGTCCTTGTTGGATATCCCATTCTAAATCCATAGGCATTAATATGGGTTTCCCACCACCTCTTTCAAGGCTATACCACAACACTTTGGATGTTGTCTGCAGGAATTTGTGCCCTTTCAGTCAAAAGTGAATTTGTGAAGTTTAGCACTCCTGTGGGATGAGAAGATCTGACTTGCAATCAGCAGTCCTACTCATCCCAAGAGTGCTCAGTGAGGTTGACATCAAGGTTCTATACAGGCCACGCAGTTCATCCACACCAAACTCATCAGACCATGTCTTCATGGACCTCACATTGTGCATCAGGGTTAGTCATGCGGAAACAGGAAATGGTCTTCCCAAAACAGCTATCATGAAGTTGGCAGCTCCCAGTTTTTTAAAATATACTTGTATCAGGTAGCAATAATTTGACCCTTTACTAAGGTGCCTAGCACAAACCATGAAAAACAGCCACAGAGCATTTTCCTCATCTACCAATATTTACAGTAGGCACTGCGCATACCAGTAGGCAGGGCTGTCCTGGCATTTGCAACATACCCAGATGTTTCCATTAGATTGTCATATAGTGAAGGATGATTAAATGTTTCCAGAGAACATATGTCCCTTGCCCCAGAGGCCAATAGGGTTGTGCTTTACAAAAGTGATGCAATGAAAGATAGCCAGTGCACTGGCATCAGGGTCATGGGCGCTCAAGGATCATTGATGCATGTGAGGAGCAAAGGCTTGCCTGTTCAGTTTGATCACACAGAAAAGCGACTGTAGCTCAAATTGCTGAAACACCTAATGCTGGTCATGATAAAAAGGAGTCAGAACACACAGTGTATCACAGTTTGCTGTGTAGGGGGCTGTGGAGCCGCAGATTGGTCAGAGTTTCCAAGATGACCCATGTCCACCGCCAAAAGCATCTTCAATGGAGACATGAGCATGAGAACTGGACCATGGGACAATGAAAGAAGGTTGCGTGGTCTGAGGAACCATGTTTTCTTTTAGATCAGGTGGATGACTGCGTTTACCTGGGGAAGAGATGGCAATAGGATGCAGGTTAGTGGAGGTAGTTTTATGCTCTGGGCAATATTCTGTTGGGAAACCTTGGGTCCTGGCATTCATGTCGATGTGATTTTGACATGTACAACTTTTATAGAGATTGTTGCACACCATGTACACCCGCTATTGGAAATGGTGTTCCCTGATGGTAGTAGCCTCTTTCAGTAGCATAATGCACCTTGTCACACTGCAAAAATGGTTCAGGAATGGTTTGAGGAACATGACAAAATGTTCAAGATGTTGTCTTGGCCTCCAAATTCCCCAGATCTCAATCCAATTGAGCATCTGTGGATTTGCTGGAACAACAAATCCGATCCACCTCACAACTAACAGGACTTAAATTATCTGCTACTAATGTCTTGCTGCCAAATGCCACAGGACACGTTCAGAGGTCGTGTGGAGTGCATGTCTCAATGCATCAGAGCTGTTTTGCCAGCACAAGTGGGACCAACACAGTATTAGGCAGAGACATTTAATGTTGTGATGAGTCAGTTTACATTGTGCTAGCAAAATGTTCAAATTATAATTATCGGGGGGCGGGGCCGGACCGCCTGGCCGGACGGTCGCAGGCAAGAGAAGCTCCTGCTACATGACTCAAAAAACACTAAAAACCTACATTTCTCGCCAGAAAAACTGACCGACAGCAACACTGACCAGAGCAGAAGGCCGGCTGATACCAGGGAGAGGCTGGCTTACCAAGCTGCAGTCCCCTGGAGGAGAATACTCCGTGGTCCCATCTGGGGCCTTCTCCGGCGGTGAGTGGGGCGGACGGCCGCCGCCCCACTATCCTGCCATACAGCGCCTAGCCTGGGGCCTGAACCTGGGCGGACCCGGCCCTGTTTCCCCCCCCCCATGGACCGGGGGGGTGATCCCGGTCCCCACCCGGAGATCTGACCACCGGAGCTCAAAGGTACCGCTACCACAATCGAGGGCCCGACTACAACACCTAAGATGGCGGCTGCCGCGTGCGCCGGAGTCCTCAGAGGGGCCTACCTTTCAGCGGAGCCCGAAACACTCTGCGTGACCGACAAGCACGGGCTCATGGGACCAGAGGAACTGGTGGCTCTGCCTCATCGCTGCCCAACAGGCAACCTCAAACCTGCACACGCCACGAGACAGGCGAGCAGCAGCGGAGGCCTAAACGGAAGCCTGCCTCAAGTTACACACACCGCCCGACCCACAGCTAACAACAACCCTACGACAGCCAGGAAAGATGGCGGAGAATCGCACTGCCCGTATTCCGGCACAGAATGGCGAAACTACAAATGCAGACGTAACAAAGAGCAGGAGAGCAGCCATACCCCGGATAAAAGACCCACCTCAACGACTCCCATCATGCCCAGAGATCTACCGCACCGAACCCCCACCGCAAGACTCTGAACTGGCCACAGTGAGACCTGCTGGCGACAAGCACTTGGTGATCATAGGACTCTGGGCACAACGCTAAGCCCACTAATAGGCGCACATAATCTGCAGCCGGTGGACTCCCTCTGGGTGGTAATACCCTCATTTATCCTGTATCTAAATTCGCCTGCAAGGCTAAGTCCCAATGCATATGTGTGTACAGTCTGTTTTTAGCTAGTCTAAGTTTAATTTTGTCACTATCTAGAGTCGGAATTGTATGTGT
This sequence comes from Pelobates fuscus, assembly GCF_036172605.1. NCBI lineage: Eukaryota > Metazoa > Chordata > Amphibia > Anura > Pelobatidae > Pelobates > Pelobates fuscus. Next base: position 170,003,637 of record NC_086319.1, read on the forward strand.
ATGACTACTGGATCAGGCAGACTACAACTGTGCATATTGCATATTGTGACTAACAAGCGTCTAGTTTACTTGAAAATAGCACATATACGCAATCTTGAGAACTTCAGCCTACATTTAAGTGTTACTAAATCTGACATACTCACTACTAGCATAGCATGCTTAATGTAAAATGCTAAATATACACATTCTGTTGTTTTCATGTCCTTTTTTAAAAAAACAAAACAATTTGTGTTGTTTAACCTAACATGGGCAGCAACTGATAATTCTACTGCAAAACTATCTTCCTGTTTTTTTCTCTTGATGTTAATAGAATCTCAACTTATACAATGCCTAACCAGCGTGATTTAAGCGTGTTCATATGTATGTATAAAAAAAAAAAAAAATAGTGCACCGTACTACTATACCCTAAGGCTCTTTATGCTATGTGATCTTTGTTTTGTTTTGAAATACGCACGTGGATTGCCTTTGGGGTACCAAGTGCCTGTATGTTACCCTCATGTGCACTGCAAAAATAAAGAATAAAAAAAAAAAAAAAAAAAAAATTATAATTATCATGTATTATAAAATAGAAAAAAAACAGACTCCGCCACGTATCAATCAAGCTCTGTTATAAATATGCCACTGAGTTGACCAACCAGGAGAGCAGGACTACAGGCTTCATAAAGGCAGTTTTTCTGCTCTCTGGCATTTCAATGTGTATATGCTATGGTTCCAATGTTTACTCCCTAGCCGGTGCTTCCTGCATGTAGGAACAGTATGCATGATGTCACTCCATTCAGACACTTGCAGGAGGTTTTGCTCTGCCTAGGGAAGCGTCTCCAATCAGAGCATATCAAACCACAGTGAAAGCATTACAGGAAGTGACTGTTACATTAAATGGACACTACTCTGCCCAAATACAACATAAATAAAATCACTGTTTAGTAGATATACCCCCAAATGAAAACATGCAAGTATTTAACAATGCATTTTTTAATTGAGGGTTTATCTAAAAAACACTTGCAAAACCTGCAGACATCTTGTCTGCAGCCTTTGCAATCTCTTTTAACCCCATCCAGGTTTTCTGTGGCTGTGCAATCACAGACTGCCCAATGCAGCTCAATGAGAAGTATGTGCAAGGCATTAACTCTGAACAATTTCTGCCTCTTGAGAGTAGCTCCACTGAGCTAACTAAACCAGGAAATAATAACCAATAATCTGATTGATAGCCCAGGGGATGTAACCAGGTTAATTTAGAAAAGTGTATATTTTCCATTGAAATCTTTTTGCAAAATGAAAAAAATAGGGCACATTCTTCATAATAAAGCATTTTAGCAAGCTAAAGTGCTTTAGGACTCTGGAGTGTCCCTTTAATTTAATTTAATACTCACAGAGCTGTATCCATAGTTATGCTGGAACTGAGGTTGCTTTACATTGGATATATAAATTATCTAAAATATATTTATTGCATATAGAGGTGATTTCAGTTAAACTGAATCAGCCATGGCAGGTTCACTTTGAAGGACACTGTTTTTAATATAGATTATTTGTTAAATGAGAAAATCACATCAATACTGTGACAGAGCTCCTGTATCCTCGCCAAAGTTCCCCTAGCACTGGGAAAGAGTTGCCCCACTGACTATAGCTTTCCCCCAAACACCAGTCAAGACTTAGAGAAGGGGTAAAACAACAACTCTTTATTTTGACAAGGTACACATATTTATAGGGACAATCACAACCAGGGGTCCCTCTTAAGAGAGCGCTCAGGCGGCTGCAGCATTTAAAGGGGCGTCCGGGCCCCCTGATGGCAGGCCCCCCCCCCGGCCGGGCCCTCGGACCATGTCCGAAGTGCCCGACCGGTCAGTCCGCCCCTGATAGTATCACATTAGGTAGGCATTAAGGAATGCATAAGGTTATATGAATAGGATGCTTCACAACATGCTAGATATACAAGATCGAGCTAAGCCTACTACTGTGGTTGCCCCTAGGTGACAATGCTGCATAACAGGCAAGAGTTGCAGGAGTTAATGACAGAGAAATGCACTGTATCCATATAACATAAACATGACAACGTGGTGCTTATCTGAGCTGTTAAGGTACGATAGATGTAGCTTAGATCCATTATTGTAGATCATTAGAGAGTCAGAGGTAATATAAGCTTTCGAACTGAGAAGCAGGTTAAGAAACCCCACTGGGTAGAAAATACAGGACATACAATAGATGTACTAGTATATAATAAACAAGCTTGCTCAATTTTTGAAGACACTGACATAGTGTCTAGGCACTCACTTATACATTTCTAGTGCAGCTTGGGATGTTTTTCTAATCGAACAGGATGTAGACATGGAGTATGGTCTTATATAAGATAGATGTTCAGGCTCTATATGCTGTAAGCTGCACACCTTCATAATATACAGGCTATGTCAGTGTGCCTGAGTTGATGCCACTGGATGATGAGTATTAACAAAGGTAACAAAAATTAGAAAAAACATATGTAACTAAAAAGAGCAAAAATACAAGAGGTATCATACAGTTCTGTTCACCCTATGCCTCGGTTGGGCCATGGCAGAAAGTTCTTCCCCATATCAGGATCAGCATCCCTTCCCTCTGGCTTTAGCCTTGGTAGGTGTAACTGGATACCACCCTGCCGGTTGCCTGTTGCGGGTCTATCACTCGCTTGGTTCGGTTGTAATAACTCTGGTGTCGCTACTAGATGCGCTGCTCCAGCTCCCAGTCGCAGCATAGTGGCTAACTGGTCAGAGGTGCTGCATTTTGGCATGCTGCTGGGGCCTTGGGATTGTCCGGTTTGCTTGTCACCGCTTGTGTAGATGTGGGTGTATGTGCCCGGGTTGGCGCGGTCTGCTTCCCGCCTGCGTGTTTGTCCGTGCTTGCTCCGGCGGACGCTCGCCTGAACGGTATGCTGTGGGACACCGTAGTAGCGACTGCGGGTCGCCGGGCGGATCCACGAGGCCACTGTCCGTGCCGCTTGATGGTAGGGCATACCCCGGCCGCACAGCATCTTGTAGAAAGCCGAGCAGAGCTGGTCGAGGGCCTCCAGGGAGTTAGGCTTCAGACCGCTGCTCGTGGTCTCACTCTGTGGCTTTTGACGGACGGCCATCTTGGACGCGCTCCGACTGCCCCGTGCTTCTTCCGTGTATTTATTTCAGCTCGCTTGTTGTCTTTGTTAGTCCGCTTGTCTTGCGGGGACCGGGATGACCCCCACCGGTCCGGGGGGGTTAGGAGGTCAGCTGTGGTTGCTGGGGTATCCGGCGTCGGAGAGAGCGGCCACCTCTCCCCGGCTCCCGCTCCTACAGGCCTCAGATTGCTTGTCGCTCAATATGCCCCGACAGGCTCCCAAAGGGTATCCCCTGAGACCTCAGTGCACCCCCAATGTGGGTAGCACACCTCGGGGTGTCGTTGGGCTGTATAGCCGCCGTTATTGCCTTCAGTTTCTCTCGCCCGCCAGGAGCTCTTACCCCGTGCGTCTGTTCGGCATGGCGGTTAGACTCCGCCCCCGGGTCACACATTAAGGGACCCATCGGGTGGGCCATGCTGTTAGGGCCACACGATGGCTATGGATTTCCAGGGGACCCGGTCAGCGCTTTAACAGCGCGACCGGGCCCCCTGTGATGACATCAGCCACTGGGAGGAAGTGACAGCCCCATTCACTCCTCCCAGCAATAACACAGAGCCCGCGCGGGAGGAAGGAACTCTGACTCCCATCAGGCTGAGCTACCACTAGACCCCAGGGAAGTCAAAACATTTTGTGTTTGTGTATGTGTGTCTGTCTATGTGTATGATGTGTGCCTGTATGTATATGTGTGTCTGTGTATCAGTTTGTCTGTATGGCGGGGATAGACGTATGTGGGGTGGGAAGGGGGGGGGGGGGGCAGGGCAACTTTTGCACTGGGGCCCCATGGTTTCTAGTAGTAGGTGCCAGTCATAAACAAGAAGTTGCTCCGCTTCCATGGAAGGGGACTCACCCTAATTTTTTGTGTTTTCATTAGCCCTCCGCCTCCTTTACATTGTTGTTTCCCTCCAATTAGCACCTTTGTTGTCCAAGTGTAGCAATTATGGTCATGGAGAGTTGTACCAGGCCGCTGTCGGACCTTAGGACAAGTGGGAGTTCCAGGCAGTTGGTGTGTATTTCAGACTTTTCCTGGCCAACATGAACAGCTCCCAAGAGTGGTAAATAGGTGCTCTGCTGCATGGAGGTTGATGAGCTGATGGAGGTGAAGGCAAGGGTGTGAAACAGTTCTTTTAGGAGGAGGTGCATAGAGTCCTGCACCAGTTGTTTATGCAATCAGAACAGGCTCTGCCACATCTACCTTTAGTATATAACAGGACTCTTCAGCCATATGCATACACCTTGGGTCAGACAGTGTTTGTGTTTTATTATTATTATTGCCATTTATATAGCGCCAACAGATTCTGAAGCACTTTACAATATTATGAGTGGGGGGATTTAAGTATAAATAGGACAATTACAAGAAAACATACAGGAACAATAGGTTGAAGAGGACCATGCTAAACGAGCTTACATTCTATTCTGGGAGGCCATAAGCTTTCCTAAAAAGATTTTTTTTTTTTTTTTAAATTTGACAATAGCGTGTCACGCGACACATAACAACATATCAACATCAGCATCCCACGGGTGGCTGTGGGGGTGTGAGCAAGCATTTGCAACTTGGGTGTGTTAAGGATAATGCAGCTTATTTTCGAGGTACAGCCCCTGGTGCTTTACCAGGTACCTTACCAGATCTCCATGTTTGCCAAAGCTCCCAAGTTCACTGCTTGGGAAGCATCCATCTCCTTGCTATCAATTTCTGCACCGTCAAGGCTATGTGTAAGGTCAACTTTCTAGCGTGTTGGGGCATTTCTCTAGGGGGATCCAGCAGTAGACACACCTGTCGGGTGAATGGGGGAGAGCTTTGTGTGGCTTCTCAGATCAATGCATGGACTTAAGTCCAGTAAGGAAGTAGCCGTGGGCAGCTTCACCATATATGGTGCATTGAGCCCTCTGCTGCGTGGCATCTCCAGCAAAGTGGTGAGGTGGAGCGGAAGATCTTGTGCAGTCTGGTCGGCACTAAGTAACACCGGTATAACATTTTACGGTGTAGTTCAACGTGAGAGGTGGATTGTAGTAGCTTTAGAGGGTCGGACAGGATAGTGTCCCAGGATGTGGGTGGCACCGCACAGCCTAGATCGCTCTCCCATTTATGGGCATATTTAGTGGTGGAGATGTGGTTGTGTTTCATTATTGAGCTGAGACACATGGAGATCGGTTTACATTGAGGTAGTAATCTTGCAGTTATACACATTTGTTCCCATGCAGTTAACCTATTAGCATCTCTAGAGGTGTCTAAGAACCGTTTCCAGTGTAGCTGGAGGTATGAGTACTGCGAGGACTGTGGGAGTGTGTATTTTCCGGCTAGGCTTGTGTAGTCTAGTAGTTTATGGGAATCAAATAGGTGGTAAAGGTGCGTCTCGCCTCCTCGGTGCCACGGTAGAGCATTAAATGTGGGGATAATGTAGGGTATGCCTTTAGGGGGGTTGCCAGGGAGAGGCTAGGTGTACCGCCTAACCTAGGTCTGTACTTATCCCAGATTTGAAACAACAGCAGTATCTAGGGGGGGAAGTGTCGGCAAGTCAGGCCTGAGATGCGATGGTGTCCAAAGCAGGTGCAGGATGTCGTGGTTATCCAATTGATCTCCCTCTAGGGAGACCCATTGTGGTTTGGGTTCAGAGATTATGTGGGGGATAGCTGTGGCTAGTACTGCCGCATGATAGTAGCCCTGGACATTCGGTAGTGCTAAACCTCCCTGTTTCTTGGGGGCCTATAAGACATTCGCGGCTACTCTGGCTTTGCCTCCTGCCCATATAAACTTCCCCATATCAGCCTGAATGGTCTTAAAGTAGGTGGGAGGGAGGCGGAGGGGAATGGTGCGAAAGAGGTACAGTAACCTCGGTAGTATTGACATTTTGCGTGTTACGATGCGGTCTGTCCAGGACAGGTACATCGGAGACCATTGTTTCAGTAGTTGACTGCACTTGTTCCAAACTGCAAGATAGTTTGCTGACATAAGGTTTGCAGGATATTTAGTGATTGTCAGGCCTAGGTAGCGTATGACTAGGGGAGAGTCTGATGGCGGTAGGCAGGCTATTCCATAAGAAGGGAGGCGCCCACGAGAAGTCCTGTAAGTGTGAGTTGGCCGCATGGGTGCGAGTAGCTGACAGGAGAAGGTCATGGGCAGAGCAGAGACCGAGAAGGGTCATATGGAACTGTGAAGAGATATAAGAGGGGCTAGAATTGTTCAGTGCTTTATAGGTATGGGTTAGCACTTGAATTGATTCCTATAGTATACAGGAAGCCAATGTAAGGTCTGACAGAGGTGTGAGAGGGCAGACTAGAAAGGAAAATCGCTCTGGCGGCAGCATTCAGTACAGACTGTAGCGGGGCAATATGGCTTTTGGGAAAACCAATTAGGAGAGGGTTACAATAATCCACGCGGGAAATTACTAGAGCATGGACAAGCTCCTTGGTAGCATCTTGTGTAAGAAAAGGGCGGATGCGGGCTATGTTTTTAAGATGGAATCTACAGGATTTGGCAACATACTGGTTGTGAGGCTCAAAGGTGAGGCCAGAATCAAGTATGACGCCAAGACAGCGCGCTTGCAAGGATGCACTTATGTGAATACCACAAATTTGAAGGGAGAGCGAAAGAGGAAGATCAGTATCAGGAGGAGGAAAGACAAGTAGCTTAGTTTTAGAAAGATTGAGTTTCAGAAAGTGTGAGGACATCCAGTCAGAGATGGAAGAAAGGCAAGCAGTGACACATTGCAGAATGGCAGGGGAGAGGTCCGGGGAGGAGATATGTATCTGGGTGTCATCAGCGTACAGGTGGTAGTGGAATCCAAAAGAGGTAATAAGTTTGCCAAGAGAGGCAGTATACAGAGAAAATAGAAGGGGACCAAGGACAGAGCCTTGGGGAACTACAACTGAGACAGGATGAGGGGAGGAGGTATAATTAGAAAAGGAGATGCTGAATGAGCGTTGGGAGAGAAAAGAGGAAAACCGTGAGAGGACAGTCACAGAGACAGAGTGATTGAAAAGTTTGAAGAAGGAGAGCATGATCAACGGCGTCAAAGGCAGCAGAGAGGTCAAGCAGAATTAGTATGGAGTAGTGGCCTTTTGATTGAGCTGCGATTAGGTCATTAGCAACTTTGATAAGAGCCGTCTCAGTAGAGTGGAGAGGGCGGATGCCAGATGGAAGAGGGTCAAGGAGAGAGTTGGAATTCAGGAAGTGAGACATACGGGTAAAGACAAGTCTTTCCAGAAGCTTGGAAGAGAAAGGGAGCAGGAATATGGGACGATAGTTAGAGGGAGAGGATGGGTCAAGGGATGTTTTTTTCAGGATAGGTACTACAGTGGCATGTTTAAGGTTATCAGGGACAATGCCAGAAGAGAGAGAGCAGTTGAAGATGTGTGTTAAGGAAGGCACAAGACATGGGGAGAGAGATCTGGTAAGGTGAGATGGGATAGGATCGAGCAGGCAAGTGGTGGGGCAAGAGGAAAGGAGAAGCGCACCTCTTGTTCAGTAGCCACCTCTTGTTCAGGGAGAAAGTCTGAAGGGTAGGAAAGGCATGATCTACATGTGGTTGAGAAAGAGAAAGGCAGGGTGGGGAGAATTCATCCTTAGCTGTTCAATCTTGTCGGTAAAGTAGCATGCAAAGCTATCGGCTGCAAGGTTAGTTTGGGGGGTGGCCACAGCAGGGCGAAGTAGAAAATTAAAGATGTCAAAGACGCCTGGGATTGCAGGAGCATGAACTAATGAGAGAAGAAAAGTATGACTGTTTGGTGAGGGCAAGGGCTGTGCTGTATGAACACAATATAAATCTATAATGGAGAAAGTCTGACTGGGTGCGAGACCTCCTCCAGGAGCGTTCAGCACACCGGGAGCATCTTTGCATTTAGCAATGCCACGGCTGGGGGCGTGTCCTCCTTGAGGTGCTTGTTTGGAGCAGGGCTGCAGCTTTCAAGGCAGAGGTGAGGGTAGTGTTATATGTGGAGATGGCCAGTGAAGGACAAGAGATGGAAGGGATGAATAGCAGTTGTGAATCAATATCAGCTGACAGCTGCTGGAGATCAATAGAATTAAGGTTCCTCCTGAGTTAAGGGGGGTTAGGCTGAGGTTGTAGGGTGAGGGTGTACTCAAAAGCAAACGATAAGAAGTGGTGATCAGAGAGAGGAAATTGAGTGTTGCGGAAATTAGATACTGTACATGCATCAGAGAAAATGAGGTTGAGGGTATTGCCAGTTACATGGGTGGGAGAATTAACCCACTGTGATAACCCAAGTGAGGAAGTTATTGAAAATTGTTTAGAGGCTGCTGAGGTCATAGGTGGGTTAATGGGAATATTGAAGTCCCTGAGAATTAGGGATGGAATATTAGAAGAGAGGAAATAGGGTAGCCAGGCAGCCAAGTGGTCAAGGAAGAGGAGAGGGGAACCAGGTGGGCGATAAATAATGGCAATGTTAGCAGAGAAGGGTTTGAGAAGGCGAATCAAATGAATTTTCAATGATGGGAAAGAGAGGGAAGGGGGGTGGGTAGAGGTTTGAAGGAGCAGTGAGGTGAGAGCTGAAACCCTACACCACCACCTTTACATTCAGAGTGTCTTGGGTTGTGGGTAAGTTGAAGACCACCAAAGGATAAAGATGCAGGGGTAGCAGTGTCAGAGGGGGAGAGCCATGTTTCTGTTAAGGCTAGTAAATCTAGCCAACGAGAAATGAAGAGGTCATGGACAGCAGTGGATTTTGTAATATTGCAAACAGAGCATGCATTCCAGAGGGCAGTATTGAAGAAGGATTTAGAAGAAGAGTAACATGAGATGGGTATGAGATTGGTGTGGTTCCTTGAGTTAGTATGTATTGTTTGCAGAGATGGGACCGGGGTTTGGAGAGACATCACCAGCTGCTAGGAGCAGAAGGATAGAAAGGAAGTGAAGATGGGAGTAGGATTTGAAAGTTTAGTCGCTATAGTCGTCTGTGCTTCACTCCCTACACAGTGACTGTCTGTTAAATTCAAATACTGTCTGACCCAAGATGTATGTATACAGCAAATAAACATGTGCAATTCGTTTCAGTCCGAATGTGAATTTGGACGAATTTCTGGCAATTCGGACATTCGGGTACTTCCCTGAGCGGTGGGTGGGGGTCCTAAATTGGAATAAGGGGGGACATCTAATGTCCTCCTCCCCTGAGCGGTGGGTGGGGGCCCTAAATACTAATAAGGGGGGTACCTAATGTCCTCCCCCCTGGCCACCACCCCTGAGCGGTGGGTGGGGGCCCTACATTGGAATAAGGGGGGGGACCTAATGTCCTTCCCCCTGGCCCCCACCCCGAGTGGAAGGTGGGGGCCCTAAATTGGAATAAGGGGGGTGGACCTAATGTCCTCCCCCTGGCCCCCTAAATTGGAATAGGGGGGGGGGACACCTAATGTCCTCCTCCCCCTCTGGCCCCCACCCCTGAGCGGCTAGTGGGGGCCCTAAATTGGAATAGACATGCCCCCTACTCGCGGTATAGCGAGTAGGGGCAAAATTTACTTATAGATAAGTAAGATAACTCCCTAATACCGTTTGGGAGAAGTCCCAAAATGCCGATGTGTTGAAGTGCTTAAGTTCCGAAGTGTTGAAGTGCCGAAGTCCCGAATTTCGGAATGCCGAACCTAACCGAAAATTTTCCCCATGCACATGCCTAACAGCAAATGAGGTTGCCTGCACTCCGGTCTTTAAAATTTCCAAATGTTTATTAAATCAAAAATAAAATGATCTACGTTTCAGTCCCTCCTGGGACTTTTCTTCTTTTTTCAAAGCAGACAATACATACAAATTACAGACTACTGTAATATATATCTGTACATAATTAACTTATCCAAGTGTCTCCCCGAGTGAACCGCTCATGCATGAATGTGCTCTACCCAATAGCGGGCGTGATGACGTGTTGCCGTCTATTCTGTTACCATGATGACGCGGGATGCTGCTGTGTCACCATGGGAGCCAATAAACAGAAATCGGCTATGGATAGTGCTATGGGAAAAGTATATTACAAAATCATGGATGTAAAAAGTCATTAAAAATGAAATAAGTGACTGTGCAGTGTTATATTATATTTATAATAAAGCATCAATAAATGTATCCAAAAACGGACTTAATGATGGCTCTTAAAGTGAAAGGACCCTTTTTACTTGTGTGTAAAAAAATTCACTGATTGTAAAGTGCATTTTAGTGCTTAGATCATCAAGAATATTTACCATCTTAAAAGTGTCAGTGCTGTATACAGGAAGATTAAAGTGCTGCTGAAACTACTATTTAAAAAAGAGGTGATGATACATCCAAACTATTATAAAGTGCAAATAATTGCATAACCAATACTTCAAAGAAACCATAATCTCTGCAGGATTTAACTCTTATCCAGGACTTTAGTTACACATGTGCTCAGTGTGAACCTGCTTTAATCTGCCAGTGGCGAATTTGCCAATCTTGGTGTTCTCTGGCAAATGCCAAACGTCCCGCACGGTGTTGGGCTGTAAGCACAACCCCCACCTGTGGACGTCGGGCCCTCATGGAGTCTGTTTCTGACCATTTGAGCAAACACATGCACATTTGTGGCCTGCTGGATGCCATTTTGCAGGGCTCTGGCAGTGCTCCTCCTGTTCCTACTTGCACAAAGGCGGAGGTAGCGGTCTTACTGCTGGGTTGTTGCCCTCCTCCGGCCTCCTCCACGTCTTCTGATGTACTGGCCTGTCTCCTGGCAGCGCCTCCATGCTCTGGACACTACGCTGACAGATACAGCAAACCTTCTTGCCACAGCTCGCATTGATGTGCCATCCTGGATGAGCTGCACTACCTGAGCCACTTGTGTGGGTTGTAGACTCCGTCTCATGCTACCACTAGAGTGAAAGCTCCGCCAGCATTCAAAAGTGACCAAAACATCAGCCAGGAAGCATAGGAACTGAGAAGTGGTCTGTGGTCACCACCTGCAGAACCACTCCTTTATTGGGGGTGTCTTGCTAATTGCCTATAATTTCCACCAGTTGTCTATCCCATTTGCACAACAGCATGTGAAATTGATTGTCACTCAGTGTTGCTTCCTAAGTGGGCAGTTTGATTTCACAGAAGTGTGATTGACTTGGAGTTACATTGTGTTGTTTAAGTGTTCCCTTTATTTTTTTTGAGCAGTGTATATATAGCTGAAGGATCCTGTTACATACTAAAGGTAGGGATGAGAATTTCTTTTTTTTAAATTATTAAATTTTTTACATATACCTAATTTAGCAAATAATTAATTTCCTTTCAAAACTTGATGCCAGGATTGTTATATTAAAAGGCAGTGTTGAACAGACAGTTCTTCTTTAAGGGTCTCCAAAGCATTAACAAAGTTTGTGGTTTTTAATTTTTTTTAAATTATATGATCTCAAATAAATGTTTTGATATCATCCTTTGTCAAAAGGGTTCTTACCATCCTTAACCTAGTAAATATTTTAGACGCCTCCAGTAGTCAGAGAAATATTAGGATTATCTTAGGCAAGCTCCTCTACAGAAAAGGATCCTTCTGCAAACAAGGCCCCCATCTTGAGTGAAAGCCTTCGATGTTGAGGCTACGGCTTTCTCAATCTTACACCAATACTTGCGGGAGTGTATCTTTAGTGTTTAGCTTGTGTGAACAAAAACTAAAATAAGTTTAACAGCTACAAGCCAGAGGCCAGCTATAGGACATCTTATCGGTTCTGAAGCTAGCTCTGGACCCTCTGAGTCAGGCTTCCCCAAACTCCGGCCCTCCAGATGTTGCTGAACTACAACTCACATGATTCTATGAATGAAATAGGCTGAGAATCATGAGAGTTGTAGTTCAGCAACATCTGGAGGGCCGGAGTTTGGGGAAGCCTGCTCTTAGTGCTTCACTTTTAAACCCTAAAAAGGACACTTCAAGCACCATTCCAAATACAGTTTATTGTAGTCGTCGTAGTGCATTGAGTCTAGAAGCAGTTTCTCTGGTTTTTATGAAAGCGTTTCTTTATGTTTATTGATATATTTGGTAATGAGGACTCTGCTGCAGATCTCAAAGTCAGCACACTCTCTTGACAAATTGGCCTCTACAGATTTCCAGAAGAAAAGAACTTCACAGTTTAAATGGGCTTCGTGGCCTGATGGGTATATTTCTAAGTTCCTTCGACGTAGGTCTAAAATCCCAATTCCTAATAAAAGACATAGACAAGTCAATGTAACCAATATTTGTAACTACACAACTTTACTTTCTTGCAGGTTTTTAGTGGAATTAACCCAGTAGCTAGATCTTATGAAGGAGGGGGGGGGCTAACATTCCTGTGAATTGCCAAGCACCCTGCATAGCAAGGTTGTCAATGTAAGAGGATATTTGTCTCTAAGTATACTTGATCTACATATTTGTGTAAATGCAGATACAAATCAAATTTTCAGTAAGGTCAATATTTTTAATGCAAAGTGACAGACCTAGAGCCGGGTTGTGACCAAAGATAAAATAAGTCAATCAGAGTTTGTAACATGAGCATAATAAAACATTTTTTGCATACTAGAGGTTTAGTAAGTTGTTATACTGGCAGTTTTCCATCCCTTCCTAGCACCTGCAATATATTTGTAATCTAACTTCGATCAAAACCCACTCAGTGATCTGAAAGGTGAAGCTCATTTTAACACCGCTATTAGCCCTCTGTAGCTAGATTCTTGGAATCAGGGTGTACCTGCATATATCCACAGGTGTTGCATAATATGTTTGACATGCCTTATAAGCAGCTGACCAATCCTTTGTACGACCCAACTCTCCAAAGTATTCCTAGTGCCTCATCTAAGGGTAGAAGTCAGAAACCTACACAAGTATATTATGTACATAATGGACATTTTAACTATAAATATAATATATGAAATTACCTCCTGTCATACACTAACAAGCAGTGGGCAGTGCAGGGACTAATTGTCAGAGAGTAGATGTTTAAAGTGGTGCTCTTGGCATAGAGCCAATGTATATCATGGGATCATCCTGCCTGGACGTTACATCGTTGGAAAAGAGACATGCGTCCATCAAGTTCAACCCTTCTCACCTCTTTTTTGCGGTTGATCCAAAAAAAGGCAAAAAAAACTCAGCTGTAAGCACTTATAATTTTGCAACAAACTAGGAAAAAAAATCCATATTGGCCCCATAATGGCAGTCATATATCTTCTTGGATCAAGAAACTACTACTCTAGAAATGAAAAAAATATATCCTTGAATATTATGTTTTTGCAAGTAAGCATCTAGTTGCGTTTTAAACATATGTACAGACTCCAATAAAACCACTTCTTCAGGCAGAGAATTCCACATCCTTACTGTTCTTACTGTAAATAAAACCTTTTCTTTTAGTTAGACTAAATCTCTTTTCTTCCAGTTTAAACGCGTAACCTCTTGTCCTATGTATAGTCATCTTTATGAATAGAATGTTGCTTCCAGGTAGAGATACATGCACTGTGGAAGATGTGTTCATATTTAACATGTCTAGTATCCAAGCCCAGACATTAATCCAGTGTCAGGCTCATAACTGGGTACATTCTCACTGGGCTCCCTGTGAGATTTTTCTTTCTATAAATTACCACAATTAAGGGTTGCACGGCAACACAGTCAATCTTTTTCAGGATTATTCAATGAACTGTGAATTGTAGGGAATACCACAGAGAATGGCATATTTACGGTCAAAATTGTTGCATAGTGGACTTTTGAGGTTTTTTGTTTAAATGTGCCCGGTAAATTCCTGACAATTCACAGAATAGCCACACATTTAAATGTATATTGCTGCGATGGACATGCAGGAAATAGTTGGATTTGTCACACAGGATATTAATTTTATTTAATAGCTGAGCATAATTGGTTTAACTCTACAAGGACACATAACGTAAATTTTTTGTCATGCTGACCTTTTACTTCTGAAGTGGTGTCCTTAAGGGGTTAACTAGTACAGGAAGATCCTTATTGTGTGTGTTGATTTTTTTTTAGTTAGGGCACTCTAGGTACCCTAACTACTTGAAGTGGTTATGTTGCCAAGTTACTCAAACTTTTTGTATGACTGCTTTGTCCAACTTACAAAATAAAGCTTGAAGGTGGAGCTTGTAGCTTGGCCTACAAGACCTGTCTGTTAAAGAGGTAAAAAACACACTTTCCTGCTCTCGTACAAATTGTATGTCACTGCTGACGTAGGCACTATTCTTTAGAAGTAAGTGCAAAGACTGTCCCTGTATATCCAATTATTGGTGGATCCAACATCTCAAATACAGTGTTAGTCCTTGTCGTGAGCATTCGTTCCCAGGGAGCAGAACTTGCAAGTCCCTCCATATCTAGCACGCTATGCTGATTGACCAGACTTCCCACAGAGCTCCACTTAAAAACCCTATTTAGTTTGACACATTAGTCAAACAAAACAATTGGGGATGGTACCCCTGCAACATAAACACATTAATAGGTTGAAGTGGTTATGGTTCTTAGAGTGTCCATTTTGAACACCACATTAAAAAGAGATGTATGAGGGTTGCAAATTTATACATTTGAACATTTCAAATATTTCATGAAAGTATCCTCCACCAAACTTTTTCATGACTTATGGCACAGACAGTTGTGATGAAAATATACATACATGTATGATTATGTGTGGGTGAAGTATGCGTATCTAGATTGATATCAATATTTATAATTAACGCTTTAATAACAAGCCTTAGACAAACATTTTTAAACGGTTAAATTTGTCTGCAATATGAAGGAATGCTGGAGAACTAGTGTCAGAGATTTCTGTCTTGGGAATGGTCATAGGCCGCAGCTGATCCTAGACTGCTCCGTTTGTTTTTATATACTTTCCAGGTAGATTCCTTCCAATTACAGTAAATCTGCCTGATGTATGCATTCTGTGTGTGTGACTAAAAAACACACAACTGGATGGGTTACCATAAGCAGTGCTCGTCAGCAACAGGCCTGGGGGATTAGCAGTCAGGAGGGTAAATTACCCTGCGTCTAAGCTCAATACACACCCTATATATCAGACTCTCTGGAGAGCCGTGGGTTTTTTACAAAGATATGTTAAGTTCCGCGTCTGCTGCGACAGGGAAAATGTGTTCTATGCCTGGAAATCATGACATAATCAGCTTTTATTTTATTTTTTTTTTCTCTAAATTGCTGATTGGGTTTGTAATGTAACGATTGACATTATAATTTAAGGATAATACCCTGGAAAATATTCTTGTAAGAATTTTACCTGGTTATGCATATATTGTATAAGCAGTTGCTGGGAAGCATAGGGTGGGGTGTAATTTGGATTAATTTTACAGAAAATCTTAATTACAGGTTTGCTGTATTTATAAATGAAATGTTATGCGTTTCCAGGGGGACAATTGATACTGTCTGAAGGGATTTGGGATCTCTAAACCCTAGTGTGAGGTAATAGCACTTACAGCAAGCCTGATTACGTGCTTTTCTCCATTATGGTAACCCCCCTCTCCCCCCCCCCAAAAAAACATCTCTACCTTTAGTATATCACAGGATCCTTCAGCCATATACATACACCTTATGTGAGACAGTGTTTCAAAACGGACAGTCTCTATGGTCTTTCCTGCTTCACTCCCTGCACAGAATCAGGGAAGACCATAGAGACTAATGAAAGTAATTAATGGTCATAGCGCGCCGCTCAACTGCAGGGGTTTAATGCTAAATGCAGATATATTCTAAATGGAATATTCTCATGACCTACTTAGGAAGGCAAATACATAATATACATCAAACCATGAAGTTTAGCACTATTAAAGTGGATAGCATAAATGTGATAACACCATATTAAGCAATGTCAAATATACAGTATAGATGTAAGTGCAAACAAACCAAACGTAGTATAAACTTAAAACTCCCCAATATTACCTTAGGTACACTGACCAAGACAACAGCCTCAATGTTTTGGCTTGATTCCTTTCTCAGGGAGATCATAGAGACTGTTTTCAAACACTGTCCAACCAAAGGTGCATGTGGCAGAGGAAATATGTCAGTCTAAAGGCACATATGAGTTTTGTTTTTGTTTAGGCAGAAAAAAAATGATTTGCAGCTGCAAGTAGGCATGAGTGATAAGTGTGGGCCGCTGTGTTGTGTGTGGCAATGTGTGATATGGGAAATACATGTGGGAAGTATTGGAATTTTCCATTTAGTATAAGATGGGAAGGGAGATTCAAGTTAGCTCCCTGTTAGCCAAATATAGCTTGGGGGTTAGGTCCTGTAGTAAGGGTTTAAATGCAGCAGTATGTGGGTTCTGGTGATGGGATAGGTGTTGTAGTGAGGGGATAGGGCAGTAGTAGGGGATAGGTGCAGATTAGGGGGTAGGACTTGTTATGGGGAGTCGGGGGCAGTCGTGGGGGGTGTTAGGACCTGTAGTTGAGGGTCAGGGGCAGTAGTGGGGGGGTCAAGATCTGAAGTGTAGGGCTAGGACCTGTGGTGTGGGCTAAAGGCAGTAGTGGGAGGTTATGACCTATAGTGAGGGGTTAGAACTTGTAGTGGGGAGTTGGAGTCTGAAGTAGGTTAATACAGGATTGAGGGGATGGGTAAAAAAAACAAACAAATTACTCTTTTTTTTTTTTTTTAATTACATTTTTTTGATGTATATTCCCCCTCCCTGAGGCTCACCTTAGGGCAATGAGGTAGGCAATGCAGCATGTTTGCATCTTCAGTGGGTGCAGACAGCTCCTTCCAGCGCCAGGAAATGTATCAGAGCGTTGCTGCAGTAACCTATGGACCAAGTTCTTCTACTTGGTATCGGGGCAGTGATCACTTGGCAACGGGGATGAGATGGTGGTGGGAATCAGGGGTGAAGACACATCACTGGTCAGGGAGACATTTTAATCTCCCTAGCGTTCCGCTCTGCTGTGGCGCCACCAATGAGCTGGCATCCTAGGCCATTGTCTAAGTGGCCTAATGAAAGCACCTGCCCTGCATAACAAGACTCTCTCACTTCCACTTTCTTTGCTGCTGCCTCCAGGTGAGCATCCTCTATCACGGAGTGTTGCCTGCTCTGATTGTTACTTTATTCATCAGTGTTAATTCTACTTGTTTTTGTCTGTTACCTAAATATACAGTGAGTGTGCTGGGTATATAGTTATTTATTTATTACTTATTTGCCTATCGCATCATGCAACGCTTGAAAGATCATTATTTACAAAATTCATAATTATACGATCAGACCAGATCTCTGATGGACAAGGTTTGTCCCGAGCTTCAGTGTAATAGCAGGGTCATTTTTGATTCATGTCTGGACTTTGTGCTGGAATTGTATGCCAGCTCCATGTGCCGGGACTGGGGACACGAAGCAGCCCTGGAAAAAAAAATAAAAATCTATGGCAGCCCCATAAGTCATTGTGCTATGTAGTGTGTGTTATATAACACACACTACATAGCATATATACACACATCCATCCATCCATCTATATACAGGGAGTGCAGAATTATTAGGCAAGTTGTATTTTTGAGGATTAATTTTATTATTGAACAACAACCATGTTCTCAATGAACCCAAAAAACTAATTAATATCAAAGCTGAATATTTTTGGAAGTAGTTTTTAGTTTGTTTTTAGTTTTAGCTATTTTAGGGGGATATCTGTGTGCGCAGGTGACTATTACTGTGCATAATTATTAGGCAACTTAACAAAAAACAAATATATACCCATTTCAATTATTTATTTTTACCAGTGAAACCAATATAACATCTCAACATTCACAAATATACATTTCTGACATTCAAAAACAAAACAAAAACAAATCAGTGACCAATATAGCCACCTTTCTTTGCAAGGACACTCAAAAGCCTGCCATCCATGGATTCTGTCAGTGTTTTGATCTGTTCACCATCAACATTGCGTGCAGAAGCAACCACAGCCTCCCAGACACTGTTCAGAGAGGTGTACTGTTTTCCCTCCTTGTAAATCTCACATTTGATGATGGACCACAGGTTCTCAATGGGGTTCAGATCAGGTGAACAAGGAGGCCATGTCATTAGATTTTCTTCTTTTATAACCTTTCTTGCCAGCCACGCTGTGGAGTACTTGGATGCGTGTGATGGAGCATTGTCCTGCATGAAAATCATGTTTTCTTGAAGGATGCAGACTTCATCCCGTACCACTGCTTGAAGAAGGTGTCTTCCAGAAACTGGCAGTAGGACTGGGAGTTGAGCTTGACTCCATCCTCAACCCGAAAAGGCCCCACAAGCTCATCTTTGATGATACCAGCCCAAACCAGTACTCCACCTCCACCTTGCTGGCGTCTGAGTCGGACTGGAGCTCTCTGCCCTTTACCAATCCAGCCATGGGCCCATCCATCTGGCCCATCAAGACTCACTCTCATTTCATCAGTCCATAAAACCTTAGAAAAATCAGTCTTGAGATATTTCTTGGCCCAGTCTTGACGTTTCAGCTTGTGTGTCTTGTTCAGTGGTGGTCGTCTTTCAGCCTCTCTTACCTTGGCCATGTCTCTGAGTATTGCACACCTTGTGCTTTTGGGCACTCCAGTGATGTTGCAGCTCTGAAATATGGCCAAACTGGTGGCAAGTGGCATTTTGGCAGCTGCACGCTTGACTTTTCTCAGTTCATGGGCAGTTATTTTGCGCCTTGGTTTTTCCACACGCTTCTTGCGACCCTGTTGACTATTTTGAATGAAACGCTTGATTGTTCGATGATCACGCTTCAGAAGCTTTGCAATTTTAAGAGTGCTGCATCCCTCTGCAAGATATCTCACTATTTTTGACTTTTCTGAGCCTGTCAAGTCCTTCTTTTGACCCATTTTGCCAAAGGAAAGGAAGTTGCCTAATAATTATGCACACCTGATATAGGGTGTTGATGTCATTAGACCACACCCCTTCTCATTACAGAGATGCACATCACCTAATATGCTTAATTGGTAGTAGGCTTTCGAGCCTATACAGCTTGGAGTAAGACAACATGCATAAAGAGGATGATGTGGTCAAAATACTCATTTGCCTAATAATTCTGCACTCCCTGTATATATACACACACACACACACACACACAGATACATATATATATATATTTATTATTGGAATATTTATTTTTCAATTCAAAAGATTAGTCCTTTTAGGGTAATTAAATTATACAGTAAAGCATTCTCACATGCAGACACAGAATCTCAATGACACACACAGACAAGGTTACTGGCGCACACACTCAAATTTAGTACAGACAAACTCTGATACACACAGAAGCTTACTACTGACAAGCTCACTGCACACACATGCTCACCACAGACAGGAGCAGACATACCCATGCTCCCTACAGACAAGCTCACTAACACACACACACGATCCCTACAGACAAGCTCACTGACACACATACAAGCTCCCTCACTAGCAGGTGCACACACAGAAGCTCCCTCACTAGAAGATGCGCACACACACAGAAGCTCCTTTACTAGCAGATGCGCATGCACACAGAAGCTCCCTCACTAGCAGATGCGCACACACACAGAAGCTCCCTCACTAGCAGATGCGCACACACATACACACACAGAAGCTCACTCACTCACTAGCAGATGCACACACACAAAGACATCCACACACACAAAGACAGGCACCCACACACACAGAGACAGGCAGACAGCCGCACACACACCAAAGCCACACACACAGGCAGACAGTCAAACACACACAGGTAGATAGCCACACACTCACACACACACACACAGGCAGACAGTCAAACACACACAGGTAGATAGCCAGACAGACAGTCAAACACACACACACACACACACACACACACAGGCAGACAGTCATACATACACACAGAGGCAGACAGTCACACACACACACACACACACGCACACACACAGACAGTGTCACACACACAGTCATACATACACAGAGGCAGACAGTCACACACACAGAGGAAGACACGCACGCACACAGTCACGCACAGTCACAGTCACGCACACAGACAGTGTCACACACACAGAGGCAGACAGTCACACACACACAGATACATATATATATATATATTTATTTATTATTGGAATATTTATTTTTCAATTCAAAAGATTAGTCCTTTTAGGGTAATTAAATTATACAGTAAAGCATTCTCACATGCAGACACAGACAATCTCAATGACACACACAGACAAGGTTACTGGCACACACTCAAATTTAGTACAGACAAACTCTGATACACACAGAAGCTTACTACTGACAAGCTCACTGCACACACATGCTCACCACAGACAGGAGCAGACATACCCATGCTCCCTACAGACAAGCTCACTAACACACACACGATCCCTACAGACAAGCTCACTGACACACATACAAGCTCTCTCACTAGCAGGTGCACACACAGAAGCTCCCTCACTAGAAGATGCGCACACACACAGAAGCTCCTTTACTAGCAGATGCGCATGCACACAGAAGCTCCCTCACTAGCAGATGCGCACACACACAGAAGCTCCCTCACTAGCAGATGCGCACACACACACACACACACAGAAGCTCACTCACTCACTAGCAGATGCACACACAAAGACATCCACACACACAGAGACAGGCAGACAGCCGCACACACACCAAAGCCACACACACAGGCAGACAGTCAAACACACACAGGTAGATAGCCACACACTCACACACACACACAGGCAGACAGTCAAACACACACAGGTAGATAGCCAGACAGACAGTCAAACACACACAGGTAGATAGCCACACACACACACACACACAGGCAGACAGTCATACATACACACAGAGGCAGAAAGTCATACATACACACAGAGGCAGACAGTCACAGTCACACACACACACACACACACGCACGCACACAGACAGTGTCACACACACAGTCATACATACACAGAGGCAGACAGTCACACACACAGAGGAAGACAGTCACGCACACAGACAGTGTCACACACACACACAGAGGCAGACAGACACACACACACAGAGGCAGACAGTCACACACCCACAGGCAGACAGTCATACATACACACAGAGGCAGACAGTCACACACACACACACACACAGTGTCACACACACAGTCAGTCACACACTTACAGGCAGTCACACATAGACACACTGACCTGCTTCTTACCTCCCTTGGAGCTCCTGGAGACTGGTTGTTGGGGAAGTAGGGACTCCTTCCTGCTTCCCATGCTGCAATAACCAGGGCCCCCGCCGCACGCTAAGCCCCGCCACACGCTAAGCCCCGCCCCTGCCGCAATATTTATTTTTTGTGTGAGCTGTGCCGGCCGCCTGGCTCCCCCTGCTCCCATGGGGCCCTGTGCGGCCGCACAGCTCACACATGTCCGGTCTGGATTACAGGAGCCTGATCACAGATGACTAGGGCTGTCAGCCCAGCCCCAGGTGCCGCGGCCCACCGGGAAATTTCCCGGTATCCCGGTGGGCCAGTCCGGCCCTTCTCAGTCTAATGGCACCTGCACATTAATTATCTGGAACTGGTTGCATTGCAGGCTCCTTCGCTTTCAGGCAGTTTCACAAAATACAGGACACACTGCTCTCTGGTTCACAGGATTGACATCTTTGTGGCCCATTACATAAAATGCCTGGGTGGCTTACACTCGAAGTTTCTGGCAGATCTTACATAAGACCTCTATCAATATGATCTGGACAAACATCTCTCCATCAGGGTGGAATATCTCCCATGACAAGACAATTTTGTCGCTGATTGGTTCTCCAATCATTGGAGTGATGCTAGAGATTGGAAACTTCATCGAACAAGCTTTCACATTCTAGATCTCCTGCATTCCTCTCCTCTTCAACTGGATCTGTTTGCATTCACGGCAAAACATCAGACGGTTGATTTTTTTCAGCTGGTTGCTGGATCCTCTCTGTCTGGCGGGGGATGCTTTCCTACAGACATAGCTTCTTTACGAAAAGTATACATTTCCTGATCCTGCAAACTCTTTATCTTCTAAAGCATCAATGTGTGGTGATCCTGCTGATAACACAACTCTGGAGGACTCAACCTTGGTTCCTGCTACTTGGAATTATCTTGTCACAATCCCCTCACTCTTCCTCAATCACCATCTTTCCTTCTGAATCTGGAGGGGAGTCCCCATCCATTAATCTTACATGATTGCCTCTCTCAAGTGACCTGGACTGTTTCCGGGGATTGTTGAATGTGTCAAGTTTATAATCAATGGCTTGGGACTTGCTCTGGGATTTCTGGACTCTGAGCACCAAAAAAATCTTACCCCCAGGCCAAAAGAACATGGCATAACTGGTGTCTGGAAAGAAATTTGGATTTCTTTACAGCCCCTGTCATGGCTGTCTTGAATTTCCTCTCTTATCTTTTCTCTCATGGCAAGTCCTACAGGACAATTAACATCTTTCATTCCACTATTTCAGCGGCCAGTGCCGGCCCAAGACATTGTGCTGCCTGGACCCAAAGATGAAAGGCTGCTCCCCACAAAAAGCACGTCAACATCCATTATGTTAGGCGTAGTGAACGCAATGTCTGTTTTTTGTAGTGGACGCAGTGTGTGTATTGTATGCAGTGTGTAGTGAACGCATTGTGTGTGTGTGTGTATAATGTATACAGTGTGTAGTGAATGCAGTATGTTTTTGTGTTGTGGATGTAGTGTATATTGTATGCAGTGTGTGTGGATGTGGATGCTGTGTCTGTGTTTATGTAATGTATACAGTATGTGTGTGGTGGATGCAGTGTCTCTAGCGGATGCAGTGTCTGTATGTGGATGTAATGTCTGTGTAGTGGATGTAGTGGCTGCGTAGTGCATGTAGTGTTTGATAAGTGCTGGGCGTGAGCGGTTTAAGTTAAATTTGGCTTATCCCTCCCCTCCTTGCCTCTTACCTGTGGGCTGGAAGGCAGGTACAGTGTGTAGGAAGGTGACAGTATAGGGGGACAGTGTATAGGAAGGTGACAGTATAAGGGGGTAGTGTGTAGGAAGGCAACAGAATGGGGGGCAGTGTGTAGGAAGGCTGTGTGGGGCAGGCTGTGTGGGTGACAGTGGGGGGGGGGGGAAGACTGTGGAGGACAGGGTGTGGGGGGCATGCTGTGAGGGACAGAGTGTGAGGGTGCATGCTGGGGACAGGGTGTGTTAGAATTGACTAAGCAAGAAATTGGGGCTTTTTTTTAAAGTGCCCCAAAAATCATGACTTCATTCATTTGAGGTGATTGGACTCAGAACTTATCACTATATACATAACACAGATTTTTCTAACACATTCTTGTGATTAGTCTATACCTCACCAATGATTTTATTTTCTTGGGGTGGGGCCAGCCCACCTTCCCTTCACGTTATCCAGCAAACCTCCCCTTCCACAACACAAACCTACGATAGTTAACAGGAGGACAACCCATCTCCCACTCTTAGCCATCCCAACTCTTCTGGACATTTTTACAAAACATTCTTTTGTCTGAAATATTATGCCATAAAGGTTCAACTTAATCTCTTTGTGCCTGATCATTGAAACATTTTGGTCACATTTCCAAGATCATTGCTCCTCTCATTCTCCTGGTGTCTGGTCGAGGACGCGACAGGTCAGTCTGTCTTGATGATTAGAGAGCCGCCTTTGCTGTATATATATATATATATCCAATCATTGCAGTGGGATTGCGTGTGTGTGTAGAGTGTGGTGTATATATATATATATATATATGTCTGCATGTTTATATATATATATATATATATATATATATATATATATATATATATGCAGCAGAGGCGGCATGGCCCCTGTTAAAGTGCTATGGACGGGCCGGCCCCCTCAGCGGCACATATTCCTCTTCAAGGTTCTACAATTCATCGTTTACTTTGTGGGATCAATCTAGCCAGACCTCCCTCGTCCACTATTCATAATTTTGAGACGTTTCCAAGGTTCTTCAATTTCTGGAAGGATGGCCAGTAGGCTAGCCAGAATACCCCCCAGGCCACTCCATCTCCCCCCTTGTTTTTCTTCCCCATCACTTTGTTTGTTTCTTCATGTTATGATGGGGTATTTATGTTTATATGTTCTTGATGCTTGGGATGTTATTTTTTTAATGCTTGATTTTGTTGTGTATACTTTGCTGTGTATTTAGATTAATGGGGATGTCGTTATACTTGTGTGACAACTTGTATTTCACAGTTCACTTTCACAAGTTCTGTTTCCTATCCAGGGTGATTCGGATCCTACGGTTTATGATAAATTAATCCTGTTTTGCCGTGTTTGATTCCTACTCATTAGATATATTGCTCTCCGGATTGTCCTCAAAGAAAGAAGAAGTGGGAGAGTCTTGTTATAGGTTTATATGCCTAGCCTCTTGCGAATTTGTTGTTTTTTATTGGTTATGTTAACTGCTTAGAAGAAGGTTTAAACAAATATGGAGCCTCCTGTCTTAAATAAAATTTACATTATTTCTTCACCGTGGCTAGAATAATCCTCATCTGTATAGCATGTATATATTCCCTTAGTGAAAATACAATCCTAATCAGTAATTGTAAAACCTAGCACAGAAAACCAATTCAAGAAATGCAATTCAAGAGCAAAAATATAATTAGTTTAAAAATAAAATCCAATCTCTTAAACTCTTATGTAAACAATAATGGCTACTTAAATATTGTAGAGGCCCTGTCTGTCTTGTTCTCAACAGGTTAAATCCTCTCTGGTCAGAAAGGAGTTAACACGGACAAGTATTACTCAAAACACTGGTGCTAACCAATGCAACCCCTACATTATTTCTATAACTGGGCTTTATATTTTAAGTTATTCCTGGGCCAGGTACTCCGTTTCTACAGATAAAAGCTGCTTTTTCTTCGCCTGGGCGCGATTCTGTCACCTCTTTTTTAGGATCTTTGTGTTGTTCTTTGCACTCTGGAAATAGAAATTTGGTTTCCTTTCCTAATCCGCCCGCCACACACGCACATTCAAATCTTGGCAGGGCCACATCAGGTCTCCCCCTCTGCTAGCTGTGCCCCAATCTCAATACATGGGACAGACAAATCCCTGCAAGTGAGAGCCACAATGAAAATCACCATGAAAAGTAGTTAAGCAGAGTTTGGTATAGCTCAGAATAAACATGAGTGAGGGACAACGTTAGCGTTTGTCATTTACCATGGTATAATAGATTGTGTTACGAAAAGATCTGGATAAGAAGATTTGACTAAACAAAGATATGGTTGTGGGAATCATAGGGTAATAAGAAATATTCTTTAAAATAGTCTCATATAAGCAGGGGCGTACCTAGAGCATATGGCACCCGGGGCGGGTCCTAGTTTTGGCACCCCCCCCTCTCCCCCCTGCACTTTAAAATGTACAAAACACCCACTATTTTTTTAATGTATGTAGCATTGAGCAGTGCTTGCATGTTTTAAGCATGCTTTTGTATGGAGTAAGTGTGAGTGAATGAATGGGTCTGTTTGTATGTAGTGTTGGCATTTGAATGCAGGCATGCTTTTGTGTGTAGTGTTGGCGAGATGCAGTGGTGTGGTTATATATAATGGTGATGTTTTAATACAGAGGTGTGTTTGTATGTAGTGTTTGCACCGGAATGCAGGGATGTGTTTGTGTGTAGTGTTGGCAAGATGCTGAGATGTATGCAGATATATTCACACACTGACACACATGCAGATACAGACACACATTTACACACATGCAACTACACAGACACAATGCCATCCTCCTGTTTAGTACCTGCTGGCTGAGGCTGTTGGGAGTTGGGCTCTAGTTCTCTCCCAATCAGTGCCGCCCTCCATCCTGCGTGTCTCAGTGTTAGCTGGGAGGAAGTGACTGAATTTCACTTCCCCCAGGGCTGCCATTATATTATTACAGAAGCCTGGTCGCACCATTAAAGCACCACCGCGCACAACTGGGTCCCTGAAGCAGTGGTGACTCTAGGAACAATATATAGGGGAGGCACATAAACAGTGGAGGCTGGAAGCATGAATAATTTTCACTAGGTAATGGGGGAATGTAATGCCATTGGCTGTCTGACGACAGCATGTTGTGCATGCTGGCATCAGACAACACATTTGCATAGAATTCACATTAGCGACCTAGATTTCAGGGATGGCTGACACCTCTTAACTTTGATCTTTGTTTAGCGGATAACTCCCCTATTTCTTATCCTTATGTGGGATTGCCATATTTAAGGACACCAAATAAGGGAGCTATCTGCTAAACAGCACCCTAATTTGGTATCTTTACATATGGAATCTCACATAAGGGCACCAATTTAGGGAATTCTCTACTAAACAGCTAAAAGATCAAAATTTAAAAAGCCTTTTTCTTAATTTTAATCTTTAGGTTGTTTAGTAGATAACTCACTTATTTGTTATCCTTATGTGGATTTGACATATTTAAGGACATTTAAGGGAGGGGGTGACTGGGTGACAGGGTGACTGAGGGAGGGGGTGACTGGTGACAGGGTGACTGAGGAAGGGGGTGACAGGGTGACTGAGGGAGGGGGTGACAGGGTGACTGAGGGAGGGGTTGACTGGTGACTGAGGGAGGGGGTGACAGGGTGACTGAGGGAGGGGTTGACTGGTGACTGAGGGAGGGGGTGACAGGATGACTGAGGGAGGGGGTGACAGGATGACTGAGGGAGGGGGTGACTGGTGACAGAGTGACTGAGGGGGGGGTGACTGAGGGAGGGGTGACTGGTGACTGGGGGGGTGACTGGTGACAGAGTGACAGGCTGACTGAGGGAGGGGGTGACTGGTGACAGGGTGACTGGGGAGGGGGTGACTGGTGACAGAGTGGCTGAGGGGGGATGACGGGGTGACTGAGGGAGGGGGTGACAGAGTGACTGGGGGGTGACTGGTGACAGGGTGACTGAGGGGGGTGACAGGGTGACTGTGGAGTTGACTGGTGACAGGGTGACTGAGGGGGGGTGACAGGGTGACTGGTGACAGGGTGACTGGGGGGGTGACTGGTGACAGGGTGACTGAGGGAGGGGTTGAGAGGGTGACTGGGGGGGTGACAGGGTGACTGAGTGGGGGGTGACAGGGTGACTGAGGGAGGGGGTGAGAGGGTGACTGAGGGAGGGGGTGAGAGGGTGACTGAGGGAGGGGGTGACAGGGTGACTGAGGGAGGGGGTGACAGGGTGACTGAGGGGGTGACTGGTGACAGGGTGACTGGGGGGGGGGTGACTGAGGGAGGGGGTGAGAGAGTGACTCAGGGGTGGTGACAGGGTGAGGGGGGGTGACTGGTGACAGGGTGAATGAGGGGGGGGTTACAGGGTAACTGAGGGAGGGGGTGAGAGGGTGACTGAGGGGGGTGACAGGGTGACTGAGGGAGGAGGTGAGAGGGTGACTGAGGGAGGGGGTGAGAGGGTGACTGAGGGGGAGTGACAGGGTGACTGAGGGAGGGGGTGACAGGGTGACTGAGGGGGGTGACAGGGTGACAGGGTGAGGGGGGTGACAGGGTGAGGGAGGTTAACTGGTGACAGGGTGACTGAGGGGGGGTGACTGGTGACAGGGTG
This sequence comes from Pelobates fuscus, assembly GCF_036172605.1. Taxonomy (NCBI): domain Eukaryota; kingdom Metazoa; phylum Chordata; class Amphibia; order Anura; family Pelobatidae; genus Pelobates; species Pelobates fuscus. The sequence goes on from NC_086319.1 coordinate 170,031,138, forward strand.
ACTGAGGGAGGGGTTGAGAGGGTGACTGAGGGGGGGTGACAGGGTGACTGTGTGGGGGGTGAGAGGGTGACTGAGGGAGGGGGTGAGAGGGTGACTGAGGGAGGGGGTGAGAGGGTGACTGAGGGAGGGGGTGACAGGGTGATTGAGGGGTTGACAGGGTGACTGAGGGAGGGGGTGACAGGGTGAGGGAGGGTGACAGGGTGACTGAGGGAGGGGGTGACAGGGTGACTGAGGGAGGGGGTGACAGGGTGAGGGGGGTGACAGGGTGACTGAGGGAGGGGGTGACAGGGTGAGGGGGGTGACAGGGTGACTGAGGGAGGGAGTGAGGGTGAATTTACAATAATATTTTCTTACCATGATTCAATGGCTGACTCTCTCCATCCCAGGCAGTGCAGGAGGTGCAGGCAGAGTGTCCGCAGGGGAGAAACCTTGCAGAATGCACGCTCTGCGCCCCCTGCTGGTACACTCCATAACAGCATCCCTGGTGCTCAGTGATGACTCAGAACACAGGCTGGGAATCCCCTCCCTGTGCTCTGACTCACTCACTGAGTGCCTGAGCCGCGAGGGAGAGGACGACCAGCAGCAGGGACATCCAGCACCCCCCTACTGGATGGCACCCGGGGCGGTCCGCCCCCCCCCCCGCCCCCACCTTAGTACGCCACTGCATATAAGTAACAGTATTTGCCTACAAGCAGAGCTTGCAGTACAGCATTTAAAAGTTGAACTCCTCTCCACTAATGTTGGTGGAATATGCCTTTATGAAGAATCCCAGATGAGCTCCATGTTGAGTATCTGTACACACAATATTCTGCAGATTGTTTTAGTTAAATTTGTCACCTCAGTCCCTTGGTCACCATCTGGAAAAATCTAGTTGCAGAGGTTTTGATGGTAAACCCTCATTGGTGATAGTTACCAGACAAAAGCTGATTCAACTGTCATGAGTGTGTGTTAAAGGGGCATCTAATATAGTGAAACATTCTAAATACAGAATACAATTCAGTTTCATAATTCCACATATAGTACAGAGGTATATAACATACCATATGCACATTATTAAAGTTTGTGACTAGCATACAGAGAGCAAATTTCTCCTTTTGTTTAAAAATAAAAATGTATCTGCCAACATGCAAAACAATGGAATACTCTCGCTGGATGGTCACACGTAATCCTCTGCCCTAAAATTGCTCTTTATACATAATTCCCATGTACATCACTGTGTAATATACTGTTGTCAGGATACAGAAGGATCCACATCAAGATATAAGTCCATAACCTGTCCAAAGGCAGAGTAGGAAAATGGACAGATGTATTACCGGACATTAGGATGGCCAGGCTTAACGCTTAGATAGAAACAAGAAGTATAAGCGCTACACATTCCTAATACAGGCACTAAAGCACTAAAGGCAAATAAATGTATTCTGAAAAACAGAACACAGGACTAAGAGAAATCAGAAACAAATCCAGGTCTGGTACACAGCACCACTGGACAGGACAAATCAAGTCAGGGAGCTTAACAAAGACCTTGTAGAAGGTCGAAACATTGTTCTGTCACTTCATTTGATCCAATAAATCTGCTTGCTGTTTGAACACTAAGTGTCTGAAGATCTCTTTTTCTGCTAAGTGGGTGACTTAGACAGGTCGGGTACACAGGAACAACATAACTAAAACAGGATAACGTACTTAAAGGCTATGAAACAATAATGGGAACAGGGGTTGATAGGTCTCAGACTTTGTATCCAGACCAGTTTGTCTCTTTCTCCAGCAGTAGGACCCCAGACCCTCATTCAGGGAGAAACGTACACCTCTGCCTGCTGTGTCCATCAAGCAGGAAGCGATCCCTCTTTCTTTTTTGGCAGGTATCAACCACTCTGCTGGGGCTGCGTCGGAACACTGCTTTTACAAATGTGGCTTACTGGCATACTGGCTTTACTTGTGGCTCACTGGCATAGATCTTTGGTTAGAGATCCCCAGTACCAGGAAACAGTGAAGGCAGAAAACAGGTCAATAAACTCTGTGGCGGAACCGACCACCAATTTCGTATATTTATCTTTTTCCGTTCAGGAGTTATGGTATACGAACACGCTACATTTGACTCCCAAACGAGGACCACCCCTGTACCCCAATAGAACTTTCACACCAGCAACTTAAGTGCCAACTGCAAGGAAAGTAATTAATGAATACTTCCCCTGGATGGCCGACATTTCATATAACCGAATTCACGTCGACAAAAGAGTGGCGGCCATTTTGTCTTCCGAACAAGTGCCAGAACTTTTTTCGGCTAGGCTGTCACACAAACCCTGGTAAAGATTATACTGCTGCCTGTTCTACTTCCCGACCAACTATGAAAACGATGTTTGGGAGATGGAAACTACTGACTGGGGGGAACTTTTGTGGGGTTCCTAGTTATGGTGGGGGTACTGTATATTTCATGTAAGTTTTTCTGCACCCGAGAGATAAGTTATAGTTTTTGTCACGCAATTATCTCTCAGGCACAGAGGATCCTGGCAAGGAAAACCCTGTATTGTCGTGTGGGACACCCCACGTAGGGGTCTATGCATAAAAGCCGTGTGTGGCCTGAAATAAATCAGTTGACTCCCAGAACTAGGTTTCGTCTGGTTACTGGGGGAATTGATGTCTGCATGTTTTAATGGTTCCAGTCTAGCTGAGAGAAGGAATTAACGGAATTAAATTTAAATACCACTGTATGCTGTTTTACTCAGAGCTGGTTATAGCTCTCCCAATTGTAAGTTGGCACTCTTAGGACCTCAGTGTTGTCTGTAGTTGCAGTTAACCTATAGCTATAACCAGCTCTGAGTAAAACAGCATACAGTGGTATTTAAACTCCCCACATGTAGGATATCCTTCTAGCGATGCTTGCAGTGCCGGTCTTAAGAAAATAAAATCACAAGAGAGGGCCCATAGTGTTTACCGTATAAAAAACAGCAGTAAAAGGTAAAATGAAACGTACTTACAGTGTTCAGAGCAGCCACACTGCTCTATGAACCAGGCGTAGGTGGAATAATCCACACCAGGGATTAACCTACGTTATTGCACCACTGGGTTTTTCCCCCTTTTATGTATTTTATATGCTGACGCTTATCTGGAATGCTGTAAGAAGTCTTGAGGATACACCTCCAAGTGTCCAGTTATATCCTACATGTGGGGAGTATTAAATACCACTGTATGCCGTTTTACTCAGAGCTGGTTATAGCTCTCCCAATTGTAAGTTGGCACTCTTAGGACCTCAGTGTTGTCTGTAGTTGTAGTTAACCTACGTTATTGCACCATTGGGTTTTTCCCCCTTTTATGTATTTTATATGCGGATGCTTATCTGGAATGCTGTAAGAAGTCTTGAGGATACACCTCCAAGTGTCCAGTTATATCCTACATGTGGGGAGTATTAAATACCACTGTATGCGGTTTTACCTAGAGCTGGACATAGCTCTTTAAATTGTAAGTTGGCACTTCTCTACTTCGATGTTGTTCGTGATCCAGCTTTCCTAAAACGGTTTTGCACTATTGGTCTCTATTTTTGCTTTTGTATTTCATATTTACCACTGAGGATTCAAAGCAAGGACTGAAACATATACACTCCAGCTCTTCGCTGTACTTTAAGAGACTCTTTATATTATTTTTGTTTATTATCTCTCATTGTCCTACTTAGCGCACCCTATGTTACTTGAAACCTTGAAAGAACTACTCAAGAAAAACAGCTCCTAATGGAACTACCACACAGTACTTTATTTCCACCCAGGTCTAGACCAGTTCAGCTAATGTGTCATTAAATTTGAAATTCACTTTGAATTCAGCAGGGTGATCCTCCTCTTTTCTGAAAATCAGAACACAGAAGCGGAATATTGTGAAAGTGACGCTATATTGGAATCACTTTAACAGGGGCTGAATTGATGGGGCCGATGACTGTGGCTGAATTGACACGGCTGCATCATTTTTGGTGAGTGTACTTGTTTTTTGGTGCAAGTGTCCAGAGGGATTGTACAGTCTTGACTCAGAGGGCATCAAAGTCACAAGAAGGACAGATGACAGCTTAATACACAACCAATGGTTGCCACACAGTCTCCAGCCCTGACTTTCACACAGGGAACATTAAATCGGGGAACTAAACTGCACTGTTCTGAAAAACCACTTACTTCTCAGATTATAGAAAATGTGAAATATAACCTAGTTTCTGCAGTAAGAAGTGCCCCCCCCCCCCCCCCCCCCTTTGTATAAAGTGTCTGCACATATAACAGCTCAGTACATAGGAAGGGATAAAATCTTTCACAGATGCCACACATTTAAAACACAAAGCTACAATTAACAATGTGGATTTACTTACAGAAGCTTATGTAGAGGGAGTCAGGGGCGATTACAAACAAGACATTAAGAGCAGTTTGATACATTTGCAGGTATACAATACAAAAACAAATCCTTCATTAGCCTTCTTTTAATCTGTACCTCTCCTGAAAATCAACTTCTGAGGAATTAGCCACCCAGAGACAACCAATTAGTGAGGTTTGGGTCATTAAGGTTTTTGGGATGTGTGGAATACCTGTCACAAACAAACAGATTTAGATAAATGTACAAACAAAACCTGTCTGAGCAAAGTCACAGCTGTGAAAAGCTGCCATTCATTTACATTCCACGATCTCTCCACATCGCTCACTTCAAGGATGCTTCCATAAGCTTCCAGCTGACAAAGGAGAAGCCATCTACAGCCCTCTTAGTATCTCAAATCATTAAATTCAGTATGCAAGATACTAGTAATTCCTCAAAATATGAATACAGTGGCTTATCACAAAGACTCTTGTCAATTATGGGAACTGACTAGATTTAATAACCAGCCGAATCAAGTCTTAGTTGCAGTCAGGATCAACGTGTCAGTCTTTTTCTATGACTTTCATCAGGATTAATACAATAAAACCAGATCAATATATATTATATATATATATATATATATATATATATATATATATATATATAAATAAAAACAAATTCAGACAGGAGCACTCACTTGGATTTTACAGTAGTGTATTAAAAGGTATTCATCAATCTACATCAACGTTTCGACCCTTCAGGGTCTTTATCAAGATATATATTTATTAAAGTGGAAATAGACTTACTCCCAGGTGTAGTGAATGACTGTCGGCGTCTCCTGGATTTCGGGCGCATGCGTGTACATGCTCCACCCCTCAAAGTTAACAAGCAGTTGTTAAGCATAGCTATAGTAACGGACACGACGTGCAGCATTGCTATGACAACGTGGATGACGCCATCACGTTTTCACGACAATACATCACTTTTAGTGGTGGAGCACGTACACCAATGCACCCGGAATACAGCACGACGCTATATATATATATATATATATATATATATATATATATACACATATATACACACACACACACAAGAAAGTATAAAGTGGAAATAGATTCACCCCAGGTGTAGTGTATGACTGTCGTTGTCCTGCTGGATTCCGGGCATATGGGTGTATGTGCTCCACCCCTAAAAGGGACGTAATGTTGTGAAAACGTGATGGCGTCATCCAAGTTGTCATAGCAGAGCGGCACGCCGTGTCCGTTACTATAGCTATGTTTGTGAACGACCTGTTAACTTTTAAGGGTGGAGCACGTAAATGCATGCACCCGGAATCCAGGCAACGCTGACAGTCAAGCACTACAGTTATGGAAAAAGACTGAACCGTTGATCCTATTTTTAAACTTTGACTTCAATAAAGACTCTATTTTATGTAAAACCATGAGTGCAGCTACCTTCTGGATATCCTAAAGGCTCTGGCATAGAACCCGGCAACTTGTTAAGTATTTAGGCATGTATGCAAGGATTTCTAGGGCAGTGTGTATGTATATGCACTCACCTGAACATGCATAAATGGGCGTGCTGCTGGGGGCCAAATTATACAATACACAAGATCCAGCGCACTCACCTATCCACTAAACAGCAACTTCAATGTTGAAAGATTTTATTTGATTTTTTTAAAACACCTAATCTAGGGGGGCGGGGCCGGGCCGCCAAGCCTAACGGTCGCAGGAAAGAGCTGCTCCTGCGAAAAGGTCAAAATTAAGCCGGAAAATCGGGACTTTGACTGATTAAAGGGGCCACAACTGCGACCCTCGGTGATTGCGGGCCACCGGAGCCGAGGAGAGGCTAGCTCGCAGAGTTTTAGTCCCTCGGGGGAGAGATTACCGCTGCACCAAGCGGGACCTACCTGGCGGTGAGTGGAGTGGACGGCCGCCGCTCCACTATCCTGCCCTACGGAGCCCAACAATGAATCTGACCATCGCGGTCCCGGTCCCGATGCCGATCCCCCCCCCCTCTGGACCGGGGGGGATATCCCGGTCCTCGCCCCATAGCAATAGCACCTGGAGGCAATGCCACGCTGACACATGAGCTCGAGGCCCAAAACAAGATGGCCGCCAGACCGGAGCTCGCTCCTTCTACAGCCCACTCACATGGCAGACTCACTAGCACAAGACTGAAAAGTCAAACACGAACAAAGCGGCAAAAGAGCAGACAAGCTCCTACCCACCAGTGCCAACCTACCGGAGAACGGTGCCTGGAGCAGCCCCAACTGTGTGTCCCTCAGGTGACACCGCCGAGGTGCAGACACAGGCAGACGGCGCAATCCGAGCACCAACCTTGACGGCACAGCCCTCAAGCCAGCTACCCCCAACCCAGCCTCAACAAGACACTCACCTCCTGAGCCCCCGCGGTCTCTGCTACCCACAAGCTCGAAGTGCGGGGGGTGGACTGTGCAGATCAGGCTGAGCTCATGCGACGACCTCAACAGCTCCCAAGCCAGCTGAAAAATCCACCACGAAGGAGCTCTGCCTAGCCCCTGCGGGGCACCGTCTGAAAGGTGACCGGAACTGCAGCTCTGATATGGTGCCTGTACAACAAGTTATCTACGCGATCCAACAATCACGGGGGCTCAGCGCTGCTGGCATCCGCAGCGCACCTGAACCTCAACCCGACCGCCAGCAGGTCTCAACCCCTCGGCCGGCCCAGGTTCTCCCACGGGCTGGGGGCCAGACAGGTACCGTACCCAGGCTTGGAAGGCTGCCTCTTACCTGGGTCCCCCTGGCCTCAAGACAGATCTAAACACAAGGCGACACAACTCTGAGACACTTGCCCTTTATGAACTATCTGTGGGCACTGTAAGATTGCCAACCCCCTGAGCAGGCTGAGTGGGTATTGTGAACTGCACACAGGCACTAGGTTTGAGTACCCATTGGATTTAGCAGGCTCACTGCCTCCCGACCTACCCCACCTGTCTCGGGTTAAAACCAACTGCAGAGGGCTTCATACAGTCAGTCTTTGTAATCTGACACCACTATCAAGCTTGGGTTGCCATCTTAAATATACGCTGAATCTACGAAAAATAGTGCTGTTAGCTATTGACATACAAATGCTTAATATATGTTGTATTACTAGCCAGTACTTTCTTTTATGGCAACACAGGCCTTTTTTGTAACTCGCAGATACACTGATACACTGTTAAATTATATCTATAATTAAAAATGTGATACGCAGGGCATCACACTTAGCATCTTAACATAATTTGCAAGCGCATTATAATAGTCTAACTTGCTGATAATAACCACGTCATGTATAACTGCCTCACTTTAACTCTTGGGCACAATCATTAGATGTGCTTGTTTTCCACTTGAATAGTTAAGCATCTGTTATTTTATTTTGTTTTATTTAATCTTACTCTGACAATACAGCTGTTTAGTCAAGCTTCCTAAAAATATAGAAAAATGTGCGAATTGTCATGCCACTGTTTAACTACTGTACATCCTGAAATACGCTGTTGTGGCGTCTGTTGATATCCTGTAACCACCTGCACAGCAAAAATAAAGAATAAAAAACAAAAAACAAAAAAAAAACACCTAATCTAGGCAAAAATAATGGGGGTTTAGGTACATTATATGATCATACATTGCATAAGCCTGCCACAACGTCAATGTAACCCATCTTTGGCAGGTCCTACACGAAAAGCCTAATGTCTGCTCTTATGAGATTAACCCACTTACTTGGGGACAAAATTCCATCTGGGGCTCTCTGCAGTACAAGGCTAAGTAGGGCCCTGGAATGAGGCACCTGTGACAGGGAGGGGTGCAAAACCAAGGATGGTCAGCAATATTTATTGGATGGTCTACAATTTGCGATACAGCCTCTAAATGGTCTTGAATGTGCTCCATGTTTTAGTCTGTCCAGATACAACCATATAGCTGAAATCAGGACCCAAATGACAGAAAGATCCCATATATCCATATACCATTAACATTTTTAGTCAGCCCCCACCCCTCGCATGAAATGTACTCATTCAGTTGAATTAGTGAATTTCAATTGGATTTGCCTATAAAAAACATGGACTGCAATTAGCAAAATATTGTCCCCACCTGAAACAAAACAAATTCAGTGTTTAGTGAACAACCCACCGTCAGTACCAGCACAAATGCCCTCTGAGTTATGTGGCACATGTCTCTTAGGTTTACCCTCACTGATTTGGGGTGCTAATAAGATACAGAACATTTTTAGTTTACCCCTGATGTTGCACATCACAGTACAATCTGGTATATTAAAAATGCAGGAATAGGGAAAGGAACAGCCAATAACCATTGCAGTGGGGATAGGTTTAATGTAAGGGTAGACAGAACACCTGCCAACAGGTAACACTAATAGACAAAACACAGTCAGGGAATTGGATATTAGAATAATTGTATAAACGAGTAAAATATGGAATAAATAGAGTCTCTAACTGCTTGCTGGTGACAAGCTTCCATAATGGTCTGCATATTTGCATTGGCTTATGGAATACATATTTTGGGAGCTGTCAAATAAAAATGAAAATCTCCATCTCACATCATTGAAGATGCCATAGTATTGCAACAGCACATTGTGATCCGGAACTGTGTCGTTGCCGCCATGTGAGGATGACAAATCCTTTGGCAATTCAGTTGCATATTTTTTTGCTGGAGCAAATAATTTAGAAGCAAACAAAGACATTACATTTTGAATTTGTGTTTAAGAATTGTGACATGGCTTATACAGGACATTATTTCTAAACATTCCTTAGAGGAACATTTTTTAAATGGGCACAAGCTGGATTCAACTCTTAATTGTATTTAGTAGACTAAATTAAAAGCTTATTAAAATAAAATGTTACTGTCATGGTACACACAACTTATTTTGTTAAAACTACATCAAATTCCATCTATACATTGTATTGGGAAAATTGATAGCAATTATATAGCATGGAACAAGTCTGAACTTTTCAGCATAGAATAGATCTCAATGCAGAAGAAATGACTGACAGGGAGAGCAGGAGAACTTCTTAAATGTAGTCCATCCTGTAACTGCTGTGTTTCCGATGGTTACTCCCTTGACAGTACTTGTAGGGTTGGCTAGAGGAGTACAGGAATGGCATGACTAAGGTCACTCCTTTCAGATTGAAATGAGGCAAAAGTGTCCGTGTCAAAGATGAGGATTACCCTGCCTGGGAAAGTTTTCTCAAGCAGTGCCAATCATTTTGCGGTGCATGGGATCGAGTGACTAGGGGTGTTATAATAGTGTAATGTGAGCACATCAGTCAAAGAGGCACTGCACCACAGATAGGTATATCCAAAATCTTTAAACATTACATTGAGTACATTATCTGTATGAGTAGGTATTGGCTTTGAGGTTCATTTAAATAAACATAAAATAATAAGGTGAACTCACAAGCACCCCACCACTTTTAGAATGATGGATTTCACCAACTATCCACTTGTATTAATGGGCACGACCATTGGATAGACAGAATAGCCATTGGACTTTAGTGGTAATGTGAATTGTCAGTGATACCAGGAAGAATTGGGAGGAAGTGGAGTTAGACACAGGCTATGACAGGAAGCTTTGGTTCATAGTTCAAGCTAAGGTTCAAACAAATGGTTTAGGTTCAAAGTCTCAAGATAAACTTTGTTCCATACATGGAAGATCATTATTAGCAAATGTAAGCATCCCCAATGTATAAAACAAACAATGGTGTAATACACTGTGGCTTGCAAAAGTGAAGGGCCACAGGTTTCACAGCGTAGGATGAACAAGGCAGTTTTATTGTGTAATGAAGGGCAAAACAAGAATGCAACATTTCAGCCGTGAGGCCTTGATGATGCATGATTAAGGCCTCATTGCCAAAATGTCATATAAACGTAATTCCTTAGAAAGTCTTAAAATTGGGTGAATACAACCTCAGATGAACAACAAAACATGACATGTTACACCTTATCATGATTTATTTAAACAAAATAAAGACAACATGGAGAAGCCATTTTTGAAAAACGAAGTACACCTTATGAATAGTTTGTAGAACCACCTTTAGCAGCAATAACGTGACGTAATCGTTTTCTGTATAACTTTTTCAGTCTCTCACATTGTTGTGGAGGGATTTTGGCTCATGCTTTTTACAATGCTGCTTAAGTTCATTGATGTTTGCTGGCTTTTGTTAATGCACAGCTCTCTTAAGGTCCCACCACAGCAGTACATTAGTTTTAAGATCTGGACTTTGACTGGACCATTTCAACACTTTGTTGATTCTTTTCCATGGCTAAAAAGTTCCCAGGTCCTGTGGCTGCAAAACAAGCCCAAATCATCACTCCTCCACCACCGTGCTTGACCATTGGTATGAGGTGTTTGTGCTGACATGCTGTGTTTGGTTTTCACCAAATGTGGTGCTGTGCATGACCGCCAAACATCTCCACTTTGGTCTTCTCTGTACAAAGAACATTGTTCCAGATTGGCAGCATTTCAGTTCGATGGGCAGCAACAATTGCTTCTCTAAGATTATTGCTGATGTCTTTCCTCCTTGGCATTGTCTTAACACACACCTAAATGCTACAGATCCGCAAACTGCTAAAACTTGGGCTTTTGTAGAGGTGGTCACACTTGCTGATGGTCAATTAATCAAGGGCATTTGATTAGCAGCACCTGTCTGCTACTTGCCTCTTAATTCCTATGTAAGCAATAAGGGTGTACTTAGTTTTTACACATGGCTTCTCCATTTTTGCTTTATTTCTGTTAAATCATGACACTGTGTAGCATGTCATGCAATGTTGTTCATCTGAGGGTGTATTTACCTTCTACCTTACCGCTGTGAACAGATGATAGTGATAGTATGCCCTGATACATAAAACCATAGAAGTGGGAGAGGTGGAGAGAGAGAATATATATATATATATATATACTGCTCAAAAAAATAAAGGGAACACTTAAACAACACAATGTAACTCCAAGTCAATCACACTTCTGTGAAATCAAACTGCCCACTTAGGAAGCAACACTGAGTGACAATCAATTTCACATGCTGTTGTGCAAATGGGATAGACAACAGGTGGAAATTATAGGCAATTAGCAAGACACCCCCAATAAAGGAGTGGTTCTGCAGGTGGTGACCACAGACCACTCCTCAGTTCCTATGCTTCCTGGCTGATGTTTTGTTCACTTTTGAATGCTGGCGGTGCTTTCACTCTAGTGGTAGCATGAGACGGAGTCTACAACACACACAAGTGGCTCAGGTAGTGCAGCTCACCTACAACCCAGCAGCAGGACTGCTACCTCCGCCTTTGTGCAAGGAGGAGCACTGCCAGAGCCCTACAAAATGACCTCCAGCAGGCCACAAATGTGCATGTGTCTGCTCAAACGGTCAGAAACAGACTCCATGAGGGTAGTATGAGGGCCCGACGTCCACAGGTGGGGGATGTGCTTGCAGCCCAACACCGTGCAGGACGTTTGGCATTTGCCAGAGAACACCAAGATTGGCAAATTCACCACTGGCGCCCTGTGCTCTTCACAGATGAAAGCAGGTTCACAGTGACCACATGTGACAGACGTGACAGAGTCAGGAGACGCCATGGCGAAAGTTCTGCTGCCTGCAACATCCTCCAGCATGACCGGTTTGGCAGTGGGTCAGTAATGGTGTGGGGTGGCATTTCTTGGGGGGGGGCGCACAGCCCTCCATGAGGTAGCCTGACTGCCATTAGGTACCGAGATGAGATCCTCAGACCCCTTGTGAGACCATATGCTGGTGCGGTTGGCCCTGGGTTCCTCCTAATGCAAGACAATGCTAGACCTCATGTGGCTGGAGTGTGTCAGCAGTTTCTGCAAGACGAAGGCATTGATGCTATGGACTGGCCAGCCCGTTCCCCAGACCTGAATCCAATTGAGCACATCTGGGACATCATGTCTCGCTCCATCCACCAACGTCACGTTGCACCACAGACTGTCCAGGAGTTGGCAGATGCTTTAGTCCAGGTCTGGGAGGAGATCCCTAAGGAGACCATCCGCCACCTCATCAGGAGTATGCACAGGCTTTGTAGGGAGGCCATACAGGCACGTGGAGGCCACACACACTACTGAGCCTCATTTTGACTTGTTTTAAGGACATTACATCAAAGTTGGATCAGCCTGTAGTGTGTTTTTCCACTTTAATTTCGAGTGTGCCTCCAAATCCAGACCTCCATTTTTTAATCTTTGTGTGATTTTGTTGTCGGCACATTCAACTATGTAAAGAACAAAGTATTTCAGAAGAATATTTCATTCATTCAGATCTAGGATGTGTTATTTTTGTGTTCCCTTTATTTTTTTGAGCAGTATATATATGTATAAATATATATATATATATATATTTACACACACACACACACACACACACACACACACACAGTGCATTGAAACCTTACAGCTATTTTGTTCCATTTCACTTCTAGAGTCCAGAAACCATCCTTTGGGGTTTGGCCCTTGTTTCAAGTATCACTTGGGTCCTACAGTGCACATTCATTTTACAAAACTAGACATGTGCAATTCACATGGAACAAATCGAATTCCAATTTGGAATCCAAGTAGATGGAAAAAGAAATGAAAACGAAGGGATCCGTAACAAATTGTTTGGAATTCACTAATTGTAATAAGGATAGCAAATTAGGGAGTTAAAGAAAATGGTTTTGAGGAATTTTAAATCAATGCTTTCTTTACCCATGTCATGTGAGTTTTACTCCGTCAGTGCAGCGGAAGAGCCTCTAGTGACTGTCATACATACAGCCAATATAGGTGGACTTATCCTACAATATAAACATTGCAGTGTATAAACCCCCCCCCCCCCCCCAAAAAAAAAACTGTAATGTATTATGTATGTAGGAATGTATCATGGAATGTAGGTCAAAGCCACTGCACCAAGACCGATTCATTACAAAGTGACTGTAGTGTCATAAAGAAACAGAAAAAGTCCTATTCCAGGCAAATGCAGTGTTTTATAGATAAAAGGAAGGGGGGAGGAGTATAAAAGCTGTATAAAATACATTTTGCTAGTTATATAATTCTCAAGTTTAAGGCTTACTCCGATTCCTGCACTCATTTTGTTTTTTTTGAAACTTTCTACTTACTTTATTAAAGGACAACTATAATTAACCAGACCACTTCATCGTAATAAAGTGGTCTGGGTGCAGTGGCCCCGAGAGCCCCTAGATTAGAGGGTGCTACTGGAACCACAACCGAGTCAGACCCGATTCTTTGACTTTCAACATCCGCAATCATTTCAGGAGGATGTTGAATGTCCACTAATGCTTCTCAAAGAATGCTTCTTCAATACAATACATTATATATAAGAAGCATTTGCATAGTGGAGTGAGTCAATTGCCATGCATGCACCTTTTGTCTACAGTGCTCCCCTATGAGAAGCATTGGATTAGACAACATGTCATAAAGCCTGATGACATCAGAGATGATTAGAAGAGGCGGTCTCAATGCTGGATTGCCTCTTTGCAATTATTTTAAGTTTTGTTTATATATTTATTTAAATAAATAAATTGCCACTTTTATATAAATCACCATGTCCTGTGATTTGAACCACAATACACGTTTCAAAATGTTATTGCGAAAACTATGCCTTTTGCCTTACTAACTTGATCTCTGCTGGCCCTACTTTTCTTTTCTGAGGGTACGGGACAAATTGAATCTTCTCACATAGCTTTCTCTCTACTAATTGACCACTAATCCCCTCTACTAGGATCCAACAGGGCTCGCTGAAATGGAACACCAGTCAAATTAGCCAATGACCTACACATGCAAAATTATAATTTCTTCCCCACACTAAACAACCTGGCTTTATGCTTGTGAAACTCCAGACCACCCACTGTCTGACACCAGATGTCTCAATGCAAAGACTTCTTCTGGGCATCATCTCAGATATACACTTCATCCCTTAAGCATGTATAAGAACTGTATTTCTAACACTATAGTGTCACTTTCCCTATAGTTCTCCCCCCCACCCCCCAGTGTATAAAAGATTAAAAAACATTTTTACACTTACTGCTTTCCAACACCAAAGTCACTCAGCGCTGAATCTGTCTCCTTCTCCCAGAACGTCAAGCTGATTCGGAAACGTAATGTGCAAGCTTTGTTCATCAGAGCTTACTCATTGGAAAGCAATGAAACAATGCTTTCCTATGGGGATTTTGAACATGCTGGACATCCGAATACAAAACATGAGGATAACCAACGTTGTTTAATTTAGTTAAACTGCATTAGAATGCAGGAAGACAGCCACTAGAGGTTATCTTAAGCTTGCAATGTAAACATGAGATTTGGTATATTTGTTTATAAATAATCATCCCATAAAGAGGGACAAAAAAAAAAAAAAAGGAATCCGAAGAACATGAAAATAAAGGTAAACGTGTATGGAGCAGGAAGAGGTATTCACTAAGAGTTAAAGCTGAAAGAGGCAGCTCACACTCAATCAGGGCCGGCGCGTCCTATACGCGACTTAAGCGCCGCATTTGAGTGACCGGCAGTAGGGAAGAGCACAGCGCTCCTTCCTGTCGGTCACTCAATGTAGCGTGGCCGAGCGGCGCGGTCCGGAGTACAGAGGAAGGTCCACTAAGGGGTTTGGGAGAGGGAGAACCACTAAGGGGGGGGGGGGGGACCACCAAAGGAGGGGGGGGGGAAGGAGCACTAAGGAGAGGGGAGGATGGTAAGGACCATTGAGTGTGGTCGGGGGAGGAGGGGAAGGACCACTGATGAGGGAAGAGGACCACTAAGGTGGTGGGGGAAGGACCACTGAGGGGGGGAGAGGACCACTAATGGGGTAGGAGGGGAAGGTCCACTAAGGGGTTTGGGAGAGGGAGGACCACTAAGGGGGGGGGGGAGAGGGTAAGGACCACTAAGGGGGGGGGAAGAGGGTAAGGACCACTAAGGGGGGGGGGGAGAGGGTAAGGACCACTAAGGGGGGGGCACTAAGGGGGGGATGGAAGGGGTTAAGGACCACTAAGGGGGAGGGGGAAGAGGGTAAGGACCACCAAAAGGGGGGAAGAAGGTAAGAACCATCAAAGGGGGGTTAAGGAGGGAGGAACACTAAGGAGAGGGGAGGAGGGTAAGGACCACTAAGGGGGGAAGAAGGTGAAGACCACTGGGGGGGGGGAGGGGGGAAGAGGTCCACTCAGGGGTTTGAAAGAGGGGAAGGACCACTAAGGGGAGGAGAGGAGGGGAAGGACCACTTAGGGGGGGAAAAGGGTAAGGACCACTAAGGGGGGAAAGAAGGTAAGGACCAAGGACCACTAAGGGGGGGAAGAAAGTAAAGACCACTGAGGGGGGGGGGGGTAGAGGGGGAAGGACCACTAAAGATGGGGAGGAGGGGAAGGACGAAGGACCACTAAGGGGTTTGGGAGAGGGGGGGGAAGGGAGGACCACTAAGGGGCAGAGGGGTGAGTGAGAAGCTGTGTAAGGGTCCCCAAAAATGGAGCTGCTTCCTGTTTGTTAATTGTTGTGAGCACTGTTACAAACAGTCTCCAGAGAGCCTCTTCTACACCAGACCTATGGAGCCAGACTGAGCCCATCATCCTCTTGTCCTCATCTGGTGGTAAGCAGGCAATTCAATATATTATATTATTAGTGGCACTAATCTCTAATTTACCTCACATTAAATGGACTTAGATGTAGTGGTTCTGGTTTCTGTTGCCTTTGCCTGTAGGCTTTTTAATGTAAACACACTGTCTTTTCAGATAAAAGACACTCTGTGCAGAACGGGAGTTGGCCCATATGGCAGGGCATTGTAATGTCACATGGTGGGCAGGACATATTGGGGGAAGAAAAAAATCTTACCAAGGAGACATTTTAGAACAGCTGTCATCTTCTCCATGAGTTTATTATCCTTGATTTTTGATGTCATAACGTCCATGAAGGGGACTATATTTGGTAAATTTTTGTTTATTCCATTTTTCAAGTTATATAAGCAATGTTAACTGTGGACACGCAGGTCCGCTGATAAAACTGTTCAGAGTATTTCCTGGAAATAAGGTACACATAAATGAAAGATAACAGTGGTGACGTGCAAGTCACCCAACATCTGTCTGCAAACATTTCAGGTAGGGCTCGCAGGTCCTGTAACATGGGTGAAGGCGGGCCTTGCCCCTTGACTAGTGATCTCAAGAGCTATTCTGGGGACTCTACTGTAACGGGTGTTAGCCCTGACCTGTGACTTGGTACGTTAGTGGTATACGATACACTCCCCCAAGGCGTGTCAGTGTGACGTCTCCGTCCTTCAGGTGCGGGCCTAAGGTCTACATTGTCGGTCAGTTTGGTCACTACCAGGCCAATCTGGGTGTTAGGTCTCAGGTCGTGCGGGGAACCCCTATATCACGTCTCTCGTTATTTCGGGCACCCATCTGTCCAGGTTCTCTGCGTCTGCCTCCCCTTTCTGCTGTGTCGCCTCTCCGTTTTGGGTACCCCCGGGGAGAAAAAGAAGGGGGGGGGGCGGTGTGTGTTAAGAGGGAGAGGGGGAGGGGGCGTGGGCCAGTTTCCATCTTGGGTTGGTTTGCTTTATCTGACCTGTTTGATAAAGCTTTCGTGGTCCGAGTTTGGTGGTGTGTCGTCAAGTCAGGCGTCTCCGTCCGTCAGTAAGTCTCGGAAGTCTGCTCTAGTTGTTGTCAAGATCCAGTGTGTCCAGATCGTCATATACGCCTGTGTCCTCCCCTCTGCCAGCAGGGAGAGCTCCTCCATCGCCCTCAACTCCTCCATCCGTTGGAACCATGTGTCTAGAGGAGGTGCACATTGCTTTTTCCAGTAGAGAGGGATCAGGCTCTTGGCTACATTAAGTATCCGGATGGTCAGGGATTTTTTTATAGGTGGACATTTTAGTTGTTGTGTGATTGATCAGGAATGTTGCGGGATCTAAGGGTAGCGTGGTATCTGAGAATCGTGTGATGATCTTGTGTATGGCCGTCCAGTATGGTCGGATGATTGGGCAGTCCCACCATATGTGGAGGTATGTACCCGTGTGTGTGGTGCAGCGCCAGCATGTGTCGTTTGTCGTGGGGTTGTATAGGTGTGTTTGGAGTGGTGTGCGGTACCAGAGGGCTAGGATTTTGTATGCAGTTTCCTGCGTCCCGCTGGACGGTGCGCAGTGAAGTGAGAGGGTGCAGAGTTTGTCCCACTGGTCAGGTGTGAATGTGGTACCTAACATTGTTTCCCATTTCCCCATGAAGCTTGGGGGTGGCAGCCGCCTCATCCGCATGATCATTTCATAGAGCGTTGATAGGCCCCTGGCCAGGGGATCCGGATCCATGCACAGCTCTTCAAAAGCCGTGAGTGGTCTAAGGGTGTGCCTGTTTTGAGTAGTGTCCCGTACGAACCCCGCTAGTTGACTGTATCTGAATCGTGTCATAAATGAGTGATTGGGGGTTCCTGTCATGGCCTCTAGCGTCTTAGTGTGGCCGTTGTCTAGGGTGTGGCATAGCCTCGGTACTTCGTGGTTCAGGAGTAGAGCCAGCGACCTCGGTTCTCTTCCCGGAGGGAAGGCCTGATTGTGGACCAGTGGCAGCATTGGGGATGGTGTGGTGGTGAGCGAGAGTGGCGTTGCCATTGTGTGCCACACTTGCATGGTAGCTTTGATCAGGGGGTGTGGGTCTGCCAGTAGTCTACCCTGTTGGGGGTCCAGCCAGGGGAGGACTGCCATCGGTCTCCCTACTAGCGTCGCTTCCACGTCCTTCCATAGTTTCTGCACCCCTTGTTTGGTCCACTCCAGTATCCTCTGGATATGGGTGGCCCTGTGGTATCTCTTGAAGTCTGGCAGGGCCAGACCTCCCTTGGCTTTCGGTAGTGTGAGCACGTCGTGTTTGATTCTCGCCTTTTGTTTCTGCCATGCGAACCCCAGGGCGAGTGATCTGAGGGAGGTGAAGAAGGCCTCCGGGATGGCCGCAGGGATGGCCTGGAACAGGTACAGGACCCTTGGGAGGATATTCATTTTGAGCACCCCCATTCTTCCGAACCACGAGACCTGGTCCCAATCTTGAAGATCCTTCTGTATGGTGGCCAGGAGCGGTTGGAAGTTTGCTTCGTATAAGCGGGAGAGGTCTTTTGTGAGCACTGCACCAAGATATTTCAGGGAAGTGTCAGACCATCGGAACGGTAGCTCTCGTTGGAGGGCCTCTGCCCTGGGCCCCGGGATAGATACATTGAGGATTGTGGATTTAGAGAAATTGATTTTAAAGTTCGATAGAGCCCCGTACGTTTCAAATTCCTTCATGATCTCGGGCATGGATACTTCTGGTTCGGTCTCAAAAAACAAGAGATCGTCAGCGTATGCTGCGACCGACTGTTTTCCATGTCCCGCCCTCAGCCCAGGGATGTTCGGATTGTTGCGCACCGAGTTCAAGAACGGTTCCAAGGCCAGTACGAAGAGCAGGGGGGAGAGTGGGCAGCCCTGCCTGGTCCCATTCCGCATTTGGAAGGGGTCGGTGAAGGCCCCGTTTATGCAAATTCGAGCAGTAGGTGCCGAATATATAGCTCTGATCCAGGCCATCATGAATGGTCCCAGTCCTAGTGTTTCCAGGATCTGGAACATGAAGTCCCATGCGATCCTGTCAAACGCCTTCTCCGCGTCAGTTGAGAGCAGGAGAAGGCCCTCGTGTCTAGCTTTCGCAACGTGTATCAGGGACAGAGCTCTAATCGTGTTGTCCCGTGCCTCCCGGTGTGGGGTGAATCCCACCTGGTCTCCGTGTATCAAGTTCGGAAGATAGGCCTGCATTCGTTGTGCAAGTACCTTAGTGAAGAGTTTCAGATCACAGTTGAGGAGTGATATGGGGCGGTAGTTCGCACAGTGTTCGGGATCTTTCCCTTCTTTGGGTATCAGGGCGATGTTAGCTGCCAAAGTCTGCGTCGGAAACTGCTGCCCTTCTCGGATCGCGTTTAGTGCTGTCGTGAGGCGAGGGACGAGAAGCTCCGCGTAGGTCTTGTAGTAGCGGGAGGGCAGGCCATCTGGACCGGGGCTCTTACCCGCCTTGGACTTTTTGAGGGCCCATGCTACTTCGTGTGCCTCGATTGGTTCATCCAGGTCCGCTCTCGCCTCTAGAGAGATGTGCTTGCGTATGCGCGGTTCTAGATAGTCTGTTATCTTAGTCTTCCTGTCGTCCCCGGACTCTACACCTCCTTGTGCGTCTAGCGAATATAGGCCAGCATAATATGTCCGGATAGCTCTGGCCATCTCGGTTGGCATGGTTTGTAATTTCCCTTCTCCGTCCCGAATCCCTGGGATGTAGGCCGCCGCTCTCTTTTTGGCGATCATGCGGGCAAGGAGGGCACCACATTTGTTTGCGTTTGTGTGGAAAAATGCTTTAGTGTGTAGGTAGGCCCTGTTGTGAGTGGCGTTTAGGATGGTGGAGAGTTCCCTCCGAAGTTCCGTCAGTTGTGTCCAGTCTGCTGGTAGGTGGGTTTGTTTGTGCCTGTGTTCCAGGTCCTGTATATCCGTTATTAAGGTTTTAAGTTTCGCGGATCTGGCCTTTTTTAATGCGGCACTTTTTGCTATAAAGTGGCCCCGGATCACGCTTTTATGGGCCTCCCAGAGGCAGAGGGGTGTGACATCAGGCGTATCGTTCTCTGTAAAGTATTGTGTCAGTCGTTCCCTAGTCTCCGTGGTCGTTACTTCGTCGTTTAGCATTGATTCGTTGAGTCTCCAGTTACTGCAAGTGGGCCTGTAAAGTGGGGAGACTAAGGTCATTGTGATCGGGGCGTGGTCGGACCATGTCGCCGTCCCAATGTCAGTTCGTCTTACTTCGGTCAGGTAGTAGTGTGGGATAAGGAAGTAGTCTATTCTGGAGTATGTTCTATGGGGAATGGAGTAAAAAGTGTAGTCACGGTCGTCAGGGTGAAGCGCTCTCCAGCAGTCCACTAGTCGCAGCTCTTTCATGGTTTTCGCAATATGGGTCAAGATGTGTTGGGGAGTCGCGGAGGACCCCATAGATGTGTCTATGGTTGGCGACAGGGCCACATTCAGGTCGCCTCCCACGACTAGGCAACCCACCGCAAATCCCTCAATCTTTTTGAGTGTCGTGCGGAGAAATTGGTGTTGGCGTTTGTTGGGGGTATACAGGTTCGCAAACGTGTATGTGCGGTTTGCGATCGTTCCCTTGACACAAACAAAACGTCCGTGGTCGTCTCGCAGTGTGTCGGTGGGAGCAAAGTGAAGTGATCTGTGAATTAGTATCGCTGTGCCCTTGGATTTCCCTTCAGGGTTATTGCTTAAAAAACACTGTGCGTAGTGGCGGTCCGTCAGTCTGGGTACTTGGCCTTCTTTGAAATGTGTTTCCTGGATAAAAACTACCTGTGACTTCTGGCTATGAAAGTGTCGTAGGGCGTGTGAACGTTTTTCGGGCACATTCATGCCCTTAGCGTTAATGGAGAGGAATTTTATTTCAGCTTGTTTGTGTGTGGCGTGGGACGGCATATTTGGTACGGTCCTAAGTGTACAGGGTGTGACGGTTGGGAGTGGTCAGGGTGGGTGGGGGCGGCTGGCTTTCCCCGTGGGCCCCGCTGGGAGAGGCGAGCGTCAGCTACAAATAACAAACTGTAGAACAGATTAGAACAATAAACCTTGTTGGTGTCGAAGCACCAATAAAAATGTGAACTAGAAGGATAAGGTGAAAAACACAAAAAGAAAAGAAAAGACTAGGGTACTGGCTAAGCAGAAGTCGACTGCGCCGCGCCTGTCGGCACCGTCGAGTCCCCTTGCCAATTTCTGTGTGCCCCTGTCTGGTGGGAACGTGGCCTTGTGACCTCTACCCCACTTTTCCCCTTTCCAAGGGCCAGGTGAGGAGTAACTCTTCTCTGTCTAGGTTCCCCAGGACCCCCGGCCCCCCTCCTCTTGGGAGCTATTTGGTCGTTCCGGGCGGTGTCGGCAGTTACCTGGCCCAACTTCCACCCTCCCTCTCCCACCTCAGTGTGTGCCCGTGTGCAGACCCCTGGAGTCGATCAAGTATCTCCTGAGTCACCTCCGTCACCCCACTGTCCCTTTGCGCGGCAGTGTGTGTCTGTATGCTAACGTGCAGGCTGGTGTGGCAGCTGAATGTGTCTGGTTGGCCTCGTTTGGTCCCTCACGTATTCCCACCCCCACCCTAGCGGTCGTGCCTCCCCGTTGAGGTTGTCCTGTAAGGCGGGGGGGCTCGGTTGGGGGTCTGACTGCGTTCCCCTGCCAGGGCTACTCGGGTTATCTTTTGGGGAGTTCCTTCCCGTGTGTCCCCCGGTTCCTTTTCCCTGCGGCCCCATACGTGGTCTCAAACCGTCCCTTCCTCCCCCCCTCCCGATCCCCCACCCAAGCAGGTGTTCATTAAGCATTAAGTCCCCCGTGTGTCTTTCTTGCTTTTCCAGGGTGAGCGGTCAGCTTATCCCGGATAACCTCTTCAGGGCACCCCCCCACCTCCCCCCGTATCCCCCACCCAAGCAGGTGTGTAGTAGGCATTAAGTCCCAGTGTGTCTTTTGCGCTTTTTCAGGGTGAGCATTCAGATTGTCCCGGATAGCCTCTTCAGTGTACCCCCCCCCCCTCCCCCCTGGTACGTGTGGTGCAAGGTAGTGTAGTAGTGCATAATGTGGCCTAAAAGTGTTGTGGGCCTGCGTGTATATTGTCCCAATGCATAGTTACTAGTTCAGTGCGCTGCTCCCTGCTCGTTGGTTCTTCTCGGAAGTCCCTTAGCGCAGTGCTCCAGCCGGTCTCACAGTCTCCAATCTCGTCCGGTTTCTGCGCTGTTGCGGTAAAGATACTCCTTGCTGCGTGGGTGGGCTATTGTAGAAATCCAGCGGGTCTGGCCAAGACATGTGGAGGGGAGGCAGGTGCAGTTCTTCTGACAGCTCTTGTAAGTCCTGTGGGGTGCGGATCAGCCATGGGCCTTGCTGGGTGGTGGCTATCAGACCTGTAGGGAAGGTCCAGCGATATCGGATTTTCTGTGATACAAGCAATCTGGTAAGTGGTTTCAGTGCTCTGCGATACCCCAAGGTGGCTGGGCATAGGTCTGGGTATATTTGTAGTTGCCTGGGGAGAGGGAGTGTGGTGTGGAGGCCTCTGATGGCGTGTAGGCCTCAGATTGCGCCTGGGATGGCAGGTCCGGCGCTGCGGCCAGGAACTGCCGCATGGAAGCGGTCTGACTCACCGGGCGGGTCCCCGAGGGTTTGGGGGTGCTCCCCGCCTTGGTGTGCTTCCCCATTCCCGGGTCCGAGGTTGGTAAATGTAGCTTGTTAGAGTGGGGCCGGAGGAGCTCGGTTCCTATGCGGCCATTCCGTTCCGCCGGCAAGCCACGCCCCCGAAGGGGACTATATTTGGATGCCTCCCTGCTGCTAATGCTATATGTGCCACTGAGGTGATGTTTTTGACTAGTCTAATTGGGTAAAGGCTAAAAGGATGCACAAATGCTCCAGAGAGATTTTTAACTCCACTCAAAAAAGGGACCACTACAGGACATGTCCACCACAGATGGATATAAATATTCTGTTCTATACATATCCTCCAGAAAAAGTTAAATGAGTTATACCTATATGGTGTATCTTCATTGGAGTAGTATACCGTCAGAACATGGTTTTGTATTTTTGCTCTTGGAGGTTTACTTAAATAGATACCTTTCTGACTGCCTTTCCCACCCACCCACTTCTTGAACCTCAGCAAGAACGGATTCCACTGTTACATGGAGGAGAGAACTAACCAAGACCCAGCTCTAGAAAAAAATAATAATTCTATAAACCAAGATAATAAACCGATCCCACTGGTATTTGAAGGTAGACATCGAGAAGATACCACCCTTTCAGACCTCAGGACAATAGGTTAAAAGTCCTAAATGTAAATACCTGAAAAAGTATTGGTTCAGGAGTACAAAAGGCTAAACGCAAATAATTTTGCATGGTGCCATTGGGAATGCGAGCATGTCATATATATATATATATATATATATATATATATAATAGAATGAGTGCACAATGTGGTGGTGATTAGGGACTAATGCTCAAACACCTAAAAAGTGGTATCCCCTACACCACTTAAAAATACATAGCATACATACATAAAAAGGCGGAGCTCAATGCAGCAAATATTCTGAAAAATAAAACAATGCAGCAAAATAGTGTAACACAGTATATGAAAATTTCAATATAAGAATGTAGTAATATCACTCACAAGCCTAGAGTCATACCGTCATATGACTCAGGTGGTATACGCCTCTGGACCATTCAAGGTTGTCCAAACCCCTTCTGTATAAGGTGCTTTCTATAAAGTGCTGTGATTTCTCCTTCCAAGTGCTTTGGGTTCTTCCTTTCCCTTTTTGGCCGGTTTCAAATAATAGATACATCAGGTCCAGGGTAGTGAATCCAATAAAGTGCTTTATTCATTTAAAAAATCAAAAAGTATAAAATAAATATCTCTGTGCCAGATGTGTACCTGGATAGACTAAATAGTCAATGTCAATTGTCCAAAACGCGTTTCGCCTTGTTAAAAGGCTTCCTCAGTTGGCTCTTCCTCTCTCCTTCTGTTTTTAAATCGCCCGCTTCAAATTGTTGGTCCTTGTGCTTCCGTTTCCGTTTTTTCCGGTAGTTCAATCAAATCCACCAGAAAGGGAAAGTAGGAGATGGAATGAAGATGAGAGAAGAAGAAGAAACGACAGACGATCCCCTGAAAAGCGAAGAAATAGAATAGAAAGGATAGAAGAAGAACCACACACATCGAAACAAACACCAGACCCTTTTCGGAAGGACCCAATAATAGAGAGGTTGAAACAAGCACGTCCAATCAAAATATGGGAGTCTCCGGGAAAAAGACAGAGATCACTAACAGAAGAAAGAGAAATAGAAACAGAAGAAGAGACACACAAAGAGAAGAGAGGAAAGAGGTAAATACAGATGGAATCTTCAACCTAACCGGAAAGGAATTACCCATGGGGGAGGTGGAAATTTTACAGAAAGGCTTAAAATTTGCCCCAACTTCTGATCTTAACAAATTCGATTTTTTTATAGATATTAACAAATTTATTAGAAATCTTTGTTTAAAATTTTTTTTTATAATAGGGAAGAAACGCAAAAGGAAGAAGAGACATCTGAGTATATACACACTGATCTCAAATCAAAATCAGACTTCTTTCCCAAACATCTTATCTCAGACGAGATAAAAACCTTTGAAATAATGGTAATGAAAGAAATAAAGAAAATCAAACCATTAAATAAATATCACCAAAACATGTCTAGTAAAGAAAAAAGAATAGTGAAAGAATTGAAACAAAATAAGGAAATTGTGATCAAACCGGCGGACAAAGGGGGGGGGGGGGGGGTGTAGTGGTTATGCAAAATAGCAAGTATCTACAGGAAGCAGAACGGATCCTTTCAGACTCACACACATACCAAAAATTGGATAAGAATCCAATCGAAGTTGTAAAAAAGAAATTTGACGATTATATTGAAAAAGGGCTAGAAAAGGGAATATTGACAATTAAGGAAGCCAAGTACTTAGCCACCCCACATCCCAAAACCCCAGTGTACTACCACCTCCCCAAGGTACACAAAAATAAAGATAACCCACCAGGGAGGCCCATTATATCTGGGATAGAGTCTATCTCAGCAAAAGTATCAGAGTACCTCGATCACTTACTACAACCCCTAGTTGTCCGAAATCCAGCCTATTTAAAAGACACCTTACAGATCTTACAATTAATTGAGGCAATAACGTGGCAAGAAGGCAATTTTTTAGTAACGTGCGATGTGACCTCTTTGTATAGTATTATACCGCACGAAAAAGGTCTAGAAGCAGTGCAATATTTTTTAAAGAAAAATAATTTTAAAGAAGAACAAATTTTATTCATTTTAGAAGGCATCCATTTGATTTTAACCAATAATTTTTTTTGGTTCAACGAGACCTTTTACCTACAGATTAGGGGAACGGCGATGGGCACCAAGTTCGCCCCAAGTTATGCCAACTTGTTTATGGCTTATTGGGAGGAACAATTTGTATACCAAGGGCACCCATGGGGGGCGAACTTGGTGTGCTATCGCCGTTTTATAGATGATATATTTTTTATCTGGACAGGTACTAATATGGATTTGAACAATTTTATCACACATTTGAACACCAACGAATGGAACATTGTTTTAACCGCAGAGATCAGCATGAATAAAATTAACTTCTTAGATTTAGAAATTAACATAATGGACTCACGGATCGTAACAAAAAACCACTTCAAGGAGGTTGATGCCAACGGGTACATTAGTAAGGAAAGCTGCCACCACGCACCTTGGCTAATGAATGCCCCAAAAGGCCAATTCTTGCGAATTAGACGCAACTGCACAGAAGACCATGATTATATAACACAAGCGAACAAAATTAAGAACCAATTTTTACAAAAGGGGTATGAGGAAACAAAACTTCAAGTAGCTTTAGAAGAGGTCCTTAGGATCCCACGAGAAAGCACTTTAATTTATAAAGATAGAAAGAAGAACCCGAAATGGGGTGGCCATAACACTCCATTTATATGCAGCTTTAATGGAAACAATAGGAAAATAAATAAGATTTTAAACAGATACTGGCACATTTTGAAATATGATCCTGTCCTTAAAAACATTCTACCAGACAAACCTAGAATAATATATAGAGGGGCGAAGAATTTAAAAAACACACTGGTGCAAAGTTGTAACAAAGACATAACACTATCCAATAAAACCTTTTTTAATATGAGTAATGGTTTTTATGGATGTGGGCAGTGCCTGGCATGCAGAAATACCAAAAGCAAAAAACGTCATAATAGATGTGGAGCCCATCATAAATCAAAAGTTTCAAATAAAAGACCATTTAACCTGCCATTCAAAGGGAGTAATATACGTTTTAAAATGCCCATGCAACCTTTTATATGTAGGCCGAACAATCCGCAACCTAAATACAAGAGTGGCAGAGCATATAAGAAACATAAGAAAGGGAATAGAGACACATAGCGTCTCAAACCATTTTTAAAAAATCCACAACCTTAACCCTGAAGGACTAATTTTTATGGCAATCAAAACAGTGAAGAAGGATTGGAGAGGTGGCGACTATATTAAAAAAATTGGAAGGGAAGAGATGAAATTCATTTACAATTTTAACACTATGACTCCACATGGGCTAAATAATGATTTTGAATTATGTCACTTTATGAATTAATATGGTACATCTTAATTAATTATTTTAAAAACTGGCTTTGAATTATTACTTCATTTTATCAGTATGTTTTCTAGATCATATATCAGCACTGCCTTTTATTTACAAGATCATTTTAAACAGTTTCTTTTTATAAATATATTCATGATTATAATACCAAACATACATGGATGTAAATACAACCAAAACATTAGAAATCCATATGAATATTAATGAAGTTACTCTTGAAAGATATATCAATATAGAAATACAGCAGTATTATAAGAGTAACTCTGGAATTGAATACATTAAAACAATAAGGTCCAGTTCTGATGTGAAGGATTGCATTATCTATATGTATTGTATATGTATATATTACTGCCTAGTGATTATGACTAATAAGATCGTGGTAACGCAAGCTGGAACGCACGTGCGTTCCACAGACCGCAAAACCGGAAGC
Source organism: Pelobates fuscus (assembly GCF_036172605.1). NCBI lineage: Eukaryota > Metazoa > Chordata > Amphibia > Anura > Pelobatidae > Pelobates > Pelobates fuscus. The sequence goes on from NC_086319.1 coordinate 170,058,054, forward strand.
GGAAACACGACGCAGGTTGCGTTCCACCGAAATAATGGTTAAAGAAGTGAGGACGCACAGTGGAACGCACGTGCGTTCCACGTAACGAAAAACCGGAAACGGAAGCACAAGGACCAACAATTTGAAGCGGGCGATTTAAAAACAGAAGGAGAGAGGAAGAGCCAACTGAGGAAGCCTTTTAACAAGGCGAAACGCGTTTTGGACAATTGACATGGACTATTTAGTCTATCCAGGTACACATCTGGCACAGATATATTTATTTTATACTTTTTGATTTTTTAAATGAATAAAGCACTTTATTGGATTCACTACCCTGGACCTGGTGTATCTATTATTTGAAACCGGCCAAAAAGGGAAAGGAAGAACCCAAAGCACTTGGAAGGAGAAATCACAGCACTTTAAAGAAAGCACCTTATACAGAAGGGGTTTGGACAACCTTGAATGGTCCAGAGGCGTATACCACCTGAGTCATATGACGGTATGACTCTAGGCTTGTGAGTGATATTACTACATTCTTATATTGAAATTTTCATATACTGTGTTACACTATTTTGCTGCATTGTTTTATTTTTCAGAATATTTGCTGCATTGAGCTCCGCCTTTTTATGTATGTATGATATATATATATATATATATATATGTTTAATACTTTTGTGAAACAGTATTTAGACAAAATGAAAACGTCTGTTAACCCCAAAAAACTTTTGTGCATTCTCCAAATGTAAACTCTTTATGAAATGCTTGTAAAGACTGTTGGAATTTTATAATTTCAGCAGACATCATACTTAGTTTTATGTAAAAAGGTGGGGCTATCGCTTTCCCCAGCTGTTGCTAGCCACTGCTTTGGGAATAAGGTAATGTCTCACTCACTAGAAGACAATATCTTTGTAGGCTCCTTGCTCACTGGCAAGAGTACAGCACTGATATGGACTCTTGGAGGATGAAACAGGGGGCAGCATCAGGTAAGTACAATCCGCTGCACTCGAGACCACTACACCCCAAACACCGATGTTACCATCGAGAGTCTTTGCAAAATCTGCAAAAACCCAGAACGTGAAAAAGAGACACTTTAATCTTCTTTCTATTCAGTTATACATTTGATTACTAAAACTATGTTATCAGTCTGAGTTCTAATTTTAACTTCTAGACCCAACCCACCAACTCCCGGTGATTGTCTAAAGCATGCATTTCAAATTCCAAACCACCAGATGTTGCTGAACAACTCTGGCCATCTACTGCATTTAGGAATTATTGGACTTGCAGACCATAAAAATATGAGGAAGTTTGAGATTCCCACTCTAAAGGTTCTTGGTGACCTTGTACTTTGCATAGTAATTCAAAAGTAAATGGGTAATCACTTGTTGTCTGCATCCTGGAGAAAGAAAGGCTTCTGCACTTGAGACCTAAAATAAATAAGTTGACAAATCCCAAAATTCTTTAACCCAGTGTATGTAATTTATTCAGATCCAAAAAGTGGTTGAACAAAAATTCCTATAACTTGACTACACAGGCAACTGCCTACTTTACATTTGTCCCTTCCACATCATTATAAATATATCTGGTAATGTCAATTTAACTAGCCCTCTCTCTTCATTCTATGTTGCATGACAATTTCTACTAAAATTTTGTATTATATATATAAATTAAAAAAAAAAGATGCAATGAATTTATAATTTAATGCAACATGATTTCAATATTAATCTAGAAACATTTTATTAGTCCTGTAAATCGTTTCAATATACTAATGTGATATTCCTTTAAATGGCAGTATGGACCCCCATACTTTGCAACATACAGTGGTTCTGATCTATTACCCAAATGCAAGCATGTCAAACTCAAAGTGTGGCACGGGCCACATAAAAAAGGTTTAAGGTTATGTGGTCCGCACGCACAGACAGACAGAGTGACAGACACACACACTCACAGACAGACACACATACATACTCACAGACAGACAGACACATACTCACAGACAGACAGACACATATACTCACAGACACACGCACAGACACACACACACTCACAGACACACACGCACAGACACACACGCACAGACAGACACACACGCACAGACAGACACACACGCACAGACAGACACACTGACAGACAAACATACATACTCACACATACTTGCTGACAGACTGACACAGACACACACACTCACTGACAGACAGACAGACAGACACACACACACACACACCGACTGTCCCTGTGGGCCGCAAAGATGGTCCTTGTGGGCTGCGAGTTTGACATGCTTGCCCAAATGGAAGATTAACGATCCAAAAAATTGCCCAATGGCTAAACGCAAATAATTTCTCACACACTTATCCTCCTCTCCTCTCCATCAGCATCAAAATATCTCCTTACACCCATTTCCCTCAACAACACAATCGCATCCACATTAATCCATCTCTGCTACACTCCCGTCTTCTATCATCTCATGCCCTGCACTCATTTCTCTATTCTTTCTCTCCTGTTCCCACCCAATCTCATCCTAGACCCCGCCCATATAAAACCCATTCGCACCTCTTGTCACTATCTCTCCTCCTACTTCTAGGAGCTGGTGACGTCTCTCCCAACCCAGGGCCCTTCACCTCGTCTGCTCACACTAAAAGAACAAGAAACCACACAAACCTCATCCAAATACCCTAAAGTTATCCTCCTCTACCAACATTCACTGCGCACTCTGGAACACCTGTTCCATCTGTAGCAATATTAAATCAACAGCCTCACACGACCTCTTCATCTCCGAATCCCTTACACTACTAACACTCACTGGTACCTGGCTGTCCCCCTGTGATGCTGCTACTCCGGCTTCTTTATGTTTCGGTGGACTACAATTCTCCCACACTCCTAGACTCAACTGTAAAGGCGGCGGTGTAGGCATCCTTCTCTCCCCTCAATGTACCTTTCAACCTATCCTCCCTACCCCATCCTTTACTTCCTTTGAAGTTCACACTGTCCGTATATTTAAGCTCACTCCTTTAAGAATTGCCATCATCTATTGCCCCCATGGCCATCCTAGGCTATTCATTGAACACCTTTCTTCCTGGCTACCCCACTTTCTCTCCTCTAGCACTCCTTCCCTCATACTTGGAGACTTTAACATCACAATCAACAACCTCAACTGCCCTGATGACTCCAGTCTGCTCTCTGTAACCTCCTCCTTCGGCCTCACACACAGTGGTCTTACTTCAGAAACTCATACAGCAGGAACAGGAAACACTCAACCTCATCTTCACCAATCTCTGTACCACCTATAATCTCTCCATTGTTCATTTCTTTTATCTGACCACCATCTGCTGAACTTTGACATCGGCATATCCCATACCCAAATCTCACCACCTTCAACTCTCCAATCTCCCAGCAACCTCCACAGCCTTGATCTCCAGCATTTTTCCACCAAACTCTCCTTTTATCCATGTCACTTGCCCTTACTCTGCAACCTCACTCTACAACTCCACTCTCTCCTCTTAACTAGACATCATGGCACCTCCTACATTTGAACACAGCAAGAGTTCCCAATTACAACCCTGGCACACCAAGCTGACCCGATATCTCCAAAAATGTTCCAGAACTGCTGAACACTGTTGGAGAAAGTCTAACTCAGCACCTGACTTTATCCACTATAAATGTATGCTGCGCTATGGCTCTTTCCTCTGCATAAGTAAATTACTTCAACACCCTCATAAGCACACTGTCCCGCCAACCCAAATGCCTATTTCACACTTTTAATGCTCTCCTTCTCCCAGTTGCTCCCCCTCTTCCTACCACCCTGTCCGCCTCAAACTTTGCAACTCACTTCACTGAGAAGATTTCTACAATCAGGGACGAGATCTCTAATCTCTCTCCCTCCCCTTCCAATACATTACCCAACCACACTCACTCCACTGTTCTATGCTCATTTGCACCTACTACAACAAAAGAAGTTTCCACTCTGCTTCATCCTCCCGTCCAACCACCTGTTCCCTAGATCCTATTTCCTCATATCTCATCCGCACTCTGTCATCTCTTGCTCTTCCTCTCACTAAAGTTTTCAATATCTCCCTTTCCTGCAACAATAATGCAAATTCTGAAAAAGCCCAACCTCGACCTCAACCTCCCATCCAACTACCGCCCTATTTCGCTACTGCAGTTTGCCTCCAAGATCCTTGAGAGAGTTGTGTATGCGAGATTGACAGACTTCCTCGAATTCAACTCTCTGCTTGACCCGCTTCAGTCTGGATTCCACGCTCGTCACTCTGTTTAAACAGCTGTGACCAAAGTACACAACGATTTAATCGCTGCTAAATCTCGCGGCCATTACTCTATCCTAATTCTCCTTGTTCTTTGTGCTGCCTTTGACACGGTCGATCAACAGCTTCTTCTCATTCTCCATAATCTCTGTCTACGAGGTACTGCTCTCTCGTTGTGCTCCTCCTACCTCTCCCAACGCTTTTTCAGTGTTTCTTTCTCTGGCTCTGCCTCTCTGTTGGTGTCCCCCAAGGTTCAGTCCTTGGTCCCCTACTATTCTCCATCTATGCTGCCTCCCTTGGGTAAATAGAGGGTGAAGTTGCAGCAGCGAGAGTTAATGGGTCAAAGAAAAAAAAGAGATGGGGGAAACAAGGCTGTGGAAGTGGGCGAGGGGGGGCAAAGGTTGGCAGATAGCCCACCTGTCCGGGGTATGAGTCTTCTCCCTATTTTGGGGCTGGGACATGTGGCGGCGGAGGTATCTAGTATGTATCAGTCAAGGGCGGTCTAGAAGCGGAATAGGGGTGGTCCAACTCCCTCTACCAGACTATGCCATCCCCCCCCCCACCCCGCCACATAAGCCACCTCTCCACATGTCTCTCTTCAGCCCCCAGCAGCGAAGCCTGCACAGACTCTGCCATGTAGATCTCCTTAACCCTGTCGATCCATTGTCCCATCGTAGGGGTTATGTCCTGCTTCCAATGTAGTGGGATCAAGATTTTGGCAGCGTTCAGCAGATGTCGGAGGATTGACTTTCTGTAAGCCGCAACGGTAGTTGACGTGGAGTGTGGAAGGACTGTCTCCATGTTGAAACATTCCATGTCGCCAAGGATCTCCTCTGTGCCAGTGCCAGGCCCCCCCACTCCCTTGGTAGGCAGAGTAGTTCGTGACGGAGTCTCGGCTTGCTTCCAAGCCATACAAAGCATATTATGGCGGAGTGTAATGAAGCGAAGTAAGCCGTAGGTAGAGCCAGTGGAAGTGTTTGGAAGAGGTATAGGATCCGGGGCAGTACATTCATCTTGAGTATTGCAATCCTCCTGAACCACGAGATATGGTCCTGTTGTATACGCTGTAATAGTGGTAAAACATTTATCTGGTATAGGTCTCTCTGGTCTACAATGAGAGCCATTCCCAAATACTGCATATGGGATGCACACCATCGGAACTGGAACCTGCGCTCGCCCAGTCTTAGCAACCTTGATCGCCCCCGCCACTTCCTCCTCCATAATTGGCACTTCCAGGGCCTCTGCGACCTCGTAGCCACAAAGTTTTTGAGGTATTGTCGTGTTTTTTTTTTTTTTTTTTTTTTTTTTTTAATTCTTTATTTTATTTGTGCATCAGATAACAGTAGTCATGCAGAGCCACGACAGCATCTGCAGGCATTTTCATAGGTTGACAAATACGTGGCAGTGTAAACGGCACATTTTTTTTTTTTTTTGAATGACATGCAAGAAACAAACTCGTGTAATTAGAATGTATAAGCTTACAGTGCTCGATAGGTACATAAACTTAAAACAGTGTCAAAAGTAAAGATCGCGCTCAGACGCTTAATATGCTTAAAGTTGCTTAAAGAATATGCTTAAAATACGCTTTGAAATTTGCCTGGCATATATTAATATAGTAAAGATCACGCTTCAGCGCTTGTTATGCTTAAAGTCGTTTAAAATATGCTTAGAATACGCCTTGAAGTTTGCCTGGTATATAGTGATTTAGTAAAGATCATGGGTATAGCTCAAGTTCCAGGTTTGGTGTCTGATATGTTCCATCAGAAGATTGCTTGGCCTGGCTGACTGTGTGGGATTGAGGACGTGCAAGGCCCTTGTGAACATGCAAAGCTGTCGGGTCTCCCATGCAGGTCAGGGAGCATCAAGCGCCCCCCTGCCTCCCCGGCTGCCAGGTCCCGGCCGGCCCCCAGCCCGGCCCAGGCCGCCCCCCGCGAGCACCGCGGCTTGGTGGGCACTCGGGGGCATCATGGGCTGTTGCGGTCCCCCCACCCAAAGAGTCCACACTCCCAGTGTCCCCTGCACCTCCCCCGTACCTCCAGTGCCCCGGTGGGTCCAAAACCCGCTCCATAAGTCTCTCCCATCTCCGGCCACTTCTGCAGAGCAGGGGATGCCCGGCCTCTCAGCCACCGGTCCGCCGGAGGCGCGCACCACCCGGCTCCGCCGGGCTCACAGCGGTGGGGACAGATTCCTCCAGGTGCCCTCCTCATCCGGAGGTAGAGCGGTCATGGTATCGGCTCCTGGGCCGCCCGGGTAGCCAGTCCGCGGCCCCGGCCTCCACAGGTCAGGCGGCGGGCGCCGAGGTCTCCTCCCCGCACGGGTTCGCCATCTTCCGCTTCACACTGCTGGCGGGTCCCAGTATGACAGCCTCTGCCAGTGTAGGAGAGCGGCACAGGTCCCAGCTGGAGGCTCCAGCCTCGGCGTGTGCGGTCCCCACGCGGCCGGGATTACCCCCACCGGCCGGGGGGGGGGGGGGGGAACGGGCCCCGAGCCGGTGCAGCGCTCCATGGCAGTGTGTGTCTCCGGCATGTGTGCGGTCCTCCGTTGCCAGGTCTCATTTTTGCCATGCTGTTGCTTGTGGAGGTTGGTAGGCCGGGTGCATCGGTTTCATCGCTCCCGGTGCGTTAAAGACATGTGCGGTATCAATCCGGAGCTGTGGTAGTTCTCTAGTTGATCCTGTGCTGGTGTCCGGCTCTAAGGGCCGTTTTTAGTCGGTATTAATGCCTTTTTTTTGTGGCTAGGGCCCGGAGCCCTGTTAGTTTGCTGCCATGCGGCTCGGCGGCCCGGCCCCGCCCCCGTATTGTCGTGTTTTATCTCCTCTAACCGCTATGTCTTCCAGCCGAGTCGATTGTGGGATGTTGTATATGGAAGAGTAGAAGGAGCGGAATCTTTGAGGCGATTTTGTCCGGGAATTGGGTAACTGTGCAGTCAGTGGTCCGTAACTTGTGAACCAGGGTAAGAGGGGGCCCTTGAGCATTTGTGCCAGTAATGTCCTGCCTTTGTTAGCGTGTTGATAGAACAAAGCCTTCTATTGTTGGAGAGAGCGAAAGTATCTGTGGGTGATGTGTGTGTGTAATTGCTTCCAGCTTTTCACCATATGTCACCACCAGTTGAGAATGTTTGTGTTGAGCTTCCAGGGCCGTAATTTTCTCTACAAGTTCAGTGGTCTGGCATTGGGAGTCCCCTTTTTTTTTGGACGTTAAGTGTATCAATGTGCCTCTGATTACGCTTTTGTGAGCTTCCCAGATTGTGGTCGCTGTGAGTTCTGCTGGCATGTTCAGTTTAAAATAGGATGTAAGGGCTTCAGACACCTGTCCTCTAGGTCCAGGAGAAAGGAGTTGCGCAGGCACCACGACCATGTGGTCGGGTGCTTCCGTGGGGGATTCCCTCTCCAGTACCACCGGACCGTGGTCCGACCAGAGGGCTGCCCCTATCTCTGCTGTTTGGATTGTCCAGAGTTATTCTTGTTGCAGGAAAATATAGTCTATTCTTGAGTATCGTCTGTGGAACGCAGAGTAATGGGTGTATTCTTTATCCTCCGGCCTCAGATTACGCAGTGACTTATGTATGCCTCGTAGAGCCCCTTGCGCTATGCTGCTATGGCCCGTGGACAAGTCAACTAAAGGGTGCAGGGGAACATTAAAGTCCCCTCCGTGAAGGATGCAAGCTTGTGGAGAATTTTGCGGACGTATTGAGATTGATTATTATTAGGTACGTATATTGTTGCGAACGTGAATCTGCGGTCCTGAATATCTCCTTTCGAGAAGAGGTACCTGCCACCTTGATCTATCACTCTGTCTCTTGGAATTGCAACCTTGCCTCCAGGAGTATGGCCACTCCGGCTTTACGTGCTGTAGGGTGGTTACTGCAGATGGCGTAGGGGTATTGTTTGCTTTTCAAGAGTGGTGCTGCCCTTGCCCTAAAGTGTGTTTCTTGTACGAATGCTATGGAAATACGACGCCTGCGCAGATCCCGTAGCAGCTGTGTCCTGCGTTCCGGAATGTTCAAGCCTCGGCAGTTCAGTGTGAGGATACGGTGTGGGTCTGGTACGTACGTCACGGTGGAGACCAAGGGGTGGCCCACGGTTGCATCCTGCGATTTTATAGCTGGCTGGGTGGAGGCCCGTGGGAGGAGAGTGAGGAGGCCCCTGACAGTGAAGATACATTCCCCTCCCTGCTAGCAATGGGGATAGCACGGGTAGTGTGCCCAACCACTTGCCGATGACTCCAAAGCGAGAGCAGATCTCCCGGCAGGAGGGACTAGGCAGAGTGAGGGTCTAGGGGAGAGAGAGTAAGAAGGGGGCACAAGAGGAGGCAAGAAACAGGAGAGAGGAGGCGGCAAGTAAGAGGGAAAAAGAAGAGTGTAGAAAATTCGTCTCAAGTGAGAGACGAGAGTGTAACCTCGTCTGGGATGAGGACCCCTCCAAAGAGGGGGAGTTTGTGTGACCACGGCAGCAGTCGGCACCCAAACCCGCCGGAGCAAGTCCTACAGTGTTCAGTTGCAGACTCCCTGCATCAAAAGGTTGTTTACACGAGTCTAGTTGCGGTTGATGGTCTTGTCCGTGCAGACTCCGCCAACACAGTGAGCCCGTACTCCTGAATAAGTGGGAAAGGTTAACTATTATGAACCAACAGGTACTCTGCCACCTTATGAATTGCCAAATGTTACTTGCAGAGACAAACTTGAGTAGTTAGGTGGAATAATTACTATTTACATAAGTCGTGAATGAGTTTGCGTTGCTCCCCCCAGGGAGCGGTTATAGGATCCTTATGGAGCTTTTGTCACCGTAGTTTCCCCCTCTTACCCCTGGGCACTATCCATCTATGCACTCCTCCATATGGAAGGTGTGCAGCGGTGCGCGTCTCCTGTAAGTTTGGAGAAATCTAGCTATTGTTGCGATGCACCGTCAGGTTCAAAGGAAGCAGCAGATCTGGCAGAGTGGGTGGGTGGCCTGGAAGCCTAGCATAGGAACTATGCTCCGTGATGAGCTGTGAGGATAGGGGCTTGTCAAGCTTACATCATGGTTCCCTGCGATTGGGTCTTACTTGGCAAAGGCATAACAGGGGTAATGTCCCCGCATACAACAAAGAAACAGAACATGTATCCTAGAGAATTAGTCACCCCCTCCCTCCGCAATCTTGACCCATCGCCCCCTTTATTTTTTTGTTTGTTGTTGTAAACTGTTGTCTTTTCCATTTCCCTCTCTCCCTCTGGTGACCGCAGTCTAGCGGCTCCAGAATGCAGTCCATGGGCGGTTATTCTAAGCTTATTCAGGAAGCCCGGTATCTCCTCCGGCCAACGATCCATCCATTACGGTTTCTAACCTGAATACTGAACGAGAAGCCCCACTTGAAGGGGATATTTCTCTCCCACAGGGCCGAGGTGATTGGTGGAGTGAACTTCTTGCCTCTAGCGTGACCGGGGAGAGGTCATTGTAAATTGCTACCTTAGACCCTTGGTATCGCCATGTGGCTCGTGTTCTAGCCTGTCTCACAATTCGTTCTTTTAGCGTAATAGCAATGGAGACCACAAGCACTCCTCTGACCTGCATGTTGGAGCGGCGGCTCCTGTTGCCCAGGTCCTCGACTTGGCGGCGCAGGTCGAGCAGCATGCTACTCTGTCGTGCTATATCTGTATCCGCTGAGGCAGCTTGTTGCTGTGTGGCCTGGGCTTGCTTTTCATGTACCAGGATGCGACCTCCCTGTGCATCCACGTGGGATTGCAGTGCTGACACCGCTGAAGTGAGGGACTCAGTGAGGGTATTTGCCAGCGTTTGCAGGTCTGTTTTTGTGACCATTGAGGCCGCCAGCCTCCTAATTTCTTCTCCTATATCAGTCAGTGTGGGCTGCTCTGGGTCCGAATTGGCCGAGGCGGGAGCCATCTTGGGGCCGCGTGCTCCACTGGCAGGCTATATTCAACCGTCGGCGGCAATGTGGGGGCAGCCCTGGGAGGACTCCGGTCACTTGTTGCGCCCCAAGGGGTAGGTTTTTCACTGCTGCAGGCGGCTAATAGGAGCTTGGGTCTCAGGTATCCATGCTGCTCGGACCTCAGACCCTCTCCGCCAATCTTGACTCGTGTCTCTGACTGCCTCTCTGAGATTTCCAATTGGATGGCTGCTCACTTCCTTAAACTCAACCTGTCCAAAACAGAACTTCTGATCTTTCCTCCCTTAAATGTTGCTACTCCCGTGTCTGTCTCCCTCCAAGTCAATAGCGTCACCATCACCTCTACCTCGCAGACTCACTGCCTAGGTGTTCTTTGACTCCGACCTCTCCTTCACCCCTCATGTCCAGTCGATCGCCAAATCCTGCCGCTTCCATCTCAAAAACATAGCTTGCATCTGCCCCTTTTTAACACCAGACGCGGCTAACATGCTTGTCCATGCCGTTGTTCTTACTCGTCTTGACTACTGCAATCTCCTTCTCAGTGGTCTTACGTGTTCCCAGATTGCACTGCTGCAATATATTATGAAGCGGCGGCAAGGTTGATTTTCCTGTTCGCCCGCACCTCCCACGCCTCCCCCCTCTGTCAGTCCCTACATGGGCTTCCATTTAGATATAGGGCTCAAATTAAGATTCTGGTGCTTGCTTACAAGTCCCTACATATTGCTGCTCCAACCTACCTGTCCTCCCTAATACACAAATATGTCCCGTTGAGGCCCCTGCGCTCTGCCAAATACCTATCCTCTGTCCGTACTCCCGCATCTGAAGCTCACCTCCAAGACTTCTCCAGGGCTGCACCTTTTCTATGGAACTCCCTTCCCTTCTCCATTAGACTTTCACCCAGTCTCCACTCCTTCACAAAATTTTTGAAAACACACTTCTTTAGAAAAGCATATCATTAAAATCATGACTTCTCTCCTGCAACTGTCAAAAATAAATAATACGTTCTCAGTGCATACTTTTCTAGCAACCTATTTCATTACCCCTACTTATAACATTTGTGTTACTATACCCTACTCCCTCAGTAATCTCACTGAGCAGGGCCCTCAACCCCTCTGTTCCTGTGCATCCATTTGTCTGGTTACAATTACGTGTCTGCTAGTCCACCAATTGTACAGCGCTATGGAATTTGCTGGCGCTATATAAATAATAATATACTGAGCGAGTTTGCAACAGCTGGGCACTTGGAGCGTAGAATAGCAGCATTATTTACTAAAGTGAGAATGTCAAAGGTCAGAGTACCTGAACTGGAACATGATTTGCTGATTCAGAGAATGTTTCTCGCAATTTTGACTTTGAATTCTCATTTACAAATAGCTCTTTAGGTGTTTTATATTTAGTCAGCAGGTCAGTTCCCATTAGTTAAGTCACTGTAAGTCAACCCATCTATGCTCACCAGGTACAGTATTCCACATTATTTATATAGTGCCAGCAAATTCGGTAGCGCTGTACAATGGGATTACAATTTGGGCTAGTTGAGTTGAAAGGTATTAACTACACCATGTTCCAAATTATTATGCAAATATATTTATGCGTCACAAAGATTAAATATTTTGTTTTTCAGTTTAACTCATGGATGGCATTGTATCTCAGGGCTCTTTTGATCACTGAAAACAATATCAGACACCTGTGATAATTAGATTGCCAGGTGAGCCCAATTTAAGGAAAAACTACTAAAGGAGGGTGTTCCACATTATTAAGCAGAGCACCATTTTCATGCAATATGGGGAAGAAAAAGGATCTCTCTGCTGCCGAAAAGAGTGAAATAGTTGAATGCCTTGGACGAGGTATGAAAACATTAGATATTTCACGAAAACGTGATCATCGCATTATTAAGAGATTTGTGGCTGATTCAGAGCACAGACGGGTTCGTGCAGATAAAGGCACATTGAGTAAGATTTCTGCCAGATCCATGCATCGGATGAAGAGAGCAGCTGCTAAAATACCATTAAATAGCAACAAACAGATATTTGAAGCTGCTTGTGCCTCTGGAGTCCCACGGACATCAAGGTGTAGAGAGTCCTCCAGGGTCTTGCAACTGTGCACAAACCTTCTTTTCAGCCACCACTAACCAATGCTCACAAGCAGAAACTGTTGCATTGGGCAGAAAAATACATGAAGACTAATTTTCAAACAGTCCTGTTCGCTGAGGAGTGCCGTGCAACCCTGGATGGTCTAGATGGATGGAGTAGTAGATGGTTGGTAGACGGCCACCCTGTTCCAACAAGGCTGCGACGTCAGCAAGGCGGTGGTGGAGTCATGTTTTGGGCCGGAATCATGGGGAGAGAGCTGGTCAGCCCCTTTAGGGTCCCTGAAGGTGTAAAGATGACCTCTGCAAAGTATGTAGAGTTTCTGACTGACCACTTTCTTCAAGCCTTCCTGCATAATTTTCTCAGTATAACAAACCTCTGACTATTCTAGTTCACAATTTTCCAGATAAAATTATTAATGGTGATTTCTATGCTACGTATATAATTTTCAGATACTATTATAGGGGTAGGATCAGGGCCGGCGCTAGGATTTTTGACTACACAGGCGAATATGCACCTCTGTGTCTCATAGCCCCCTTTTGAATTTCTTACCCCCATTAGTGTTCTCCCACATAGACACAGGCAAAAATACATACATGCACAAATACACAAACATACAAGCACACAGACAATTATTCAGGCACACAGTCACAAAGATATACAGACACACAGTCATAAAAGGCACACAATCAAACAAAGTCATACAATCTACACATACAGTTTCATTGTCGTACAAACACAGACATACATTCATACAGAGAGGCACACACAGAAATACAGACACAGACATAAAGAAACAGAGATAGGCATATAGAGACATTCATACACAATGATACAGAGACATACATACACAGACAGTCATAAAGAGACATACAGACAAGGCATACAGAGACATACATACACAGACAAACAAAGAACCCTGCACACTTATACCGTGTAAATGCTCCGGCCATCCACAGTGGTGGATGCTCCGTGTCAGGCGGACATCGCTGGATCCAGCAGTAAAGTCTTCAAAAGGAATAAACGCAGGCAACACTCCAATAGTAAGGATAGTATATTTATTGGTAGGTGAACAACCCCATAGAAAGTGTGACGTTTCAGCTCATGCAATAAGGCTCTGCTGAGCCGAAACGTCGCACTTTCTTTGGGGTGGTTCACCTATCAATAAATATACCATCCTTACTATTGGAGGGTTGCCTGCGTTTATTCCTTTTGAATACATACACAGTCATACAGAGACATACAGACTGTATGTCTCTGTATGACGGTCTGTGTATGTACACAGGATGGCTAAAAGATAGATCCCCATCTGTCGTGCAACTTCAACAATGCTTTGAAAGCTGGGGCTCTACAGATTCCCCATGCTTGCAGGATTGTAATTTAGCACGGAGCAGTATTTGTGTGTTTGACTGTAAGCATGTGTTTGTATGATTGCAGGTGTGTGTTTATATGTAGTGTTTGCGTTTGAATGCAAGCATGCATTTATGTGTAGTGCTGGTTTTTGAATGCAGGTGTGTGTTTATTTATAATTTTGGTGTCTGATACAGAGGTGTGTTTGTATGTAGTGTTGGCATTTGAATGCAGGGCTGTGTTTGTATGTAGTGTTGTCGTTTGCATGCAGGTGTTTATTTGTGTGTAGTGTTGGTGTCTGAATGCTGAGATATATGCACAAATACACATACACAAAGATAGACATATACACACAGACATATATACACACACACACAGACAGACACTCCGCCCCTGCTGGGCGCCAGCCGCACTGTGTGCTACAGAGGGAGCAGGGATATGACGTGTTCATATCCCCGCCCCCTCCACACATTCCGCAGCACTGCAGGTTGGTGCTCGGCCACGCTACAAGAAGTGACTGGCAGGAGAGGGGCGCTGTGCGCTTCCCTCCTGCCGGTCACCCGGATATTTGCGCCCCTGGGCCGGCCGCCTGTCCCGCTTTATGGACGCACCTGCCCTGGGTAGGATACTAGGTGCAAAACTAAATTTTATGCTATGAATTCTACTAACAAGAAATTGGTTTGGACCATCAGGCCTTAATATACTTCAAGGCTTGCAACACAGGAGTGTAATTACTTGTACACAAATCAAGAGGGTGAGCAGGGATCATCCGTTGACCATAGGCGGTCTGGATTTGTGTTGTGCCCTCATCAGACAAGTTAAGCTGTCATGCACTAGACTTGTCAAGGCGCATCTTATATCACGACACCTTACTTTAAAAAGCGAGTAGGCTGTATAAAGGCAGAAAAGAAAAGTGGGCATCAGAGAATGTTAAGAATACATCCTCTGTATACACAGGAAGTTTAAACTCTTCATCTCTTACCTCAAATCCTTAAAGGCCAGAATTCATTCTGATGACATGGAGTAGGGGCTTCAACGACACTGCAAAAAGTAGGGGACGTATGATGCACCCCTGTCTAGTAAAGGTTATTATCTGAGCCCTCTCGGTCTGGTGCAAAACACTTTCAGGGCACATAGAAATCCAGGGATAAAACCCAAGCTTCCAGTAACAAAAAGAGGTACAGCCATTTAATCCTATAAAATTCCTTTTCTGCGTCTGTCCCTGGGTGTTTTCATACACAGTATTAAAGTGACACTAAAGTCACCCAGACCACTTCATCTCATTGAAGTGGTCTGTGTGCAGTTTTCCAGTCCCATAGAAACAGCAATAATTGCATTGCAGGACTAAGACTGCCTCTAGTGGCTGTCTAACAGCCACTTCCTGGTGGATAACAGACTTTTGGTCACCTGATGCTGGACATCCTCACGCTCTGCATGAGGACATCCAGAGTTTGTAAAATCCCCATAGGAAAGCATTGAAGCAATGCTTCCTCTGGGGAGGTCCTAATGCACTTGCCACACATGTGCATTAGCCCCCCCTAGCAGGTCTGATGGTCGGAGGGGGAGCACCGATGGACATCTTGCTGGAATCAGTTAAGTGACCATTTTTTTTTTGTTTTTTTTTAACCCTTTATGAGCTGGGGAGAGGAGGTGTAAGAGAAGGGGGGCAGAGGGCTCTATAGTGTTAGGAATACAGATTTGCATTCTTAACACTACAGAATACATTTAATCATCTTAGCTTTACATTGAGGCTTAAGACCTTCTGCCTAGAAGAGTATACACTTTAATCTATTTCTCACAAAAGAAGTGCCTGAACCATAAAAGGTGCTTTGCAATAACCTCAAGTACAGGATATTTTTTTGGTTTTTGAAGGCTTCTGTAGGCAATCTGTTCATGGAGTTTTGGGGCACAGTTCAGTCTTATGTCAGGAGTTTTAAAGTCAAAGAGCATTTATGTTTTAGGTTTGCTCTGTGGTGCCATTCAAATTAGACACCCCCTCATTATGGCCTTATGAGCAGTCCAGATCTTCACTAAAGGAACATCTAAGGTGGAATTCTCAGCAAAACTCTTGACTAGTAAAGCTTCTACATTCTTTGAATTACCACTCCACACCTATAAAACACTTCAGCTTACGGACAAGCTTTATGAATGAGGAGTAAACCAATAATAATGATAGCTTATAATAGTGCCAATTTCTAGTAGAAATCGTCACTTTTATAAATAATGTCAAACAACCAGGGGGTTTCTTTCTGTTTCGGTTAGCTCCCCATTCAAATGCAAATTAAAAGAGAAGCAAAAACAAAATGGTGTAAACAAAAAAAGCAAGAAAGTCTGTTCACCAAATATTGTTTCTGCTCCTCTTAATTTTGGTTTTCATTATTTTTGGAATAAATATGAAGTATTCTGGTGAATGCCTGTGTTTTGTCTCCAGTCAAGGAAACTCTTCTCTTTGGGATCCAACTTGTTCCTAGAAATTGGTTCTCACTATGCTCGAATCACTTTTCCCCTCCTTTCTTATGAAATTTGTTCATATTCAGAAGAAAGGTCTACACTTTACCAGAATGATTTAACTTGCCTTATATGTAGTAATGTATGTATTAAATAATTTACAATGAGAGGCATTGAGGGATATTTTAAAAATCTTATTGGCCATATATTTAAAAAAAAAAAAAAAACATGGCTCAACTAGCTTCCCTATATGAAACCTCAGACTTGCTTTACATTTCAACCATTTTTGATTTACTTCACCCACCTGTTTTCAAGTAGACCAAATTCAAACAATGTGTCATCTGCACCCATCCATTATGAACTGAAGTAAAGCTGGAAATGTCTGTCCACATGGCAATAAAAATGTAATAAAACCTATAGATTGGGACATGTGGGAGAAGATGAAATTAAGCGTTCAATTTATTGGCATCCAGCAGGTTTCAGTTACATTTTAATTCAGTGGTTTCATGCTTCATATTTCCGTTTCTGTGTATATTTGGATTCCAGTAAGAAGGAGACTGTAATTAGCTCCATATCTAATCTGAATTAGAGGTTTCTCTTCCCTGTCTGTAACCAGGTCTACCAGAATGATTAGCACTGTTTACCCTCTTGGTCTGGACAGAAAGTGACGACAAACTGAACTATAATGCGGAAACTGTTCTACTTCAGCGAAATTTTAAAGAGCTTTCTTTGCCATTGCTGCTTCAGGTTCCATACAGATTCTTGGTATATTCAATAATTCCATTTATTACTACAATATTTAATATGAAAATATGCAATAAACAACATTCATTCAACTATGTTGTTTCATTCAACTTTGGTGTTCACAAATTGGACATATGATTCTAACAACTAATCAAAAGCCGAGATCTCCACATTTGAGCCACTTTGTGCTCCAATAATTCCATGGTACGGAAAAGAAGAAATGCTTATTTGAAGTGCCTTTTGATGTTTCCTTTAGCCTGCGTTTTTGATGACATAGACACTTTAGTATTTGTTGGTGTCTACGTTACTTTAAATATTTACGGTCCTTTTAATCTTTAACTTAAAATGGTTAAGAAATACTGAGGGTCTAAAATATTAATCTAGCAAGACAACACAATAGTTCTAAAACTACATCTAGAATCAAGAGATTAGATATTAACTTAGCTGTGTTATACAATTTTAAATATTTTTCCTAAATTGTTTTTATCCTCTAAAATGTTGCAGCATTTAAGGACAATTATGTGTTAGTTGTACACTATTAACCATTATTTTGTGCACTTGAGGATCATTAGTAAGCCAACTGGACCATTAGTATGGACCATTAGTAGGCCAACTGACCGTTGCAGATTCTTCAAAATTAAAACTCCAGTAAAGGGATATGAATAATTTAACAAACTCGTTTCTCTTTGTTTTCTACTTCTTTATTATTATTATATATATTTTTTTTAATTTTTGGCATCCTGTGTCAAAGTAAAGGGAGGAAGATAACAAAACAAACGAAAAAGAAAATAAAGCAAAAATAAAACCCAAAAAACAAACAAACCCAAAGTACAAGTGGAGAGAGAGACTAGACAGGTAACAATCCTCTCTTCCTGTTAGAGGTTTGAACATGCCTCTATGGGCAGCGTACCTATCATTTGCAGAGCACAGTCCCATGGAAAACTCTCACATAGAAAATATTTTATATGTATGTATAGATATATATATATATATAAAAAAAAAAAAGAACAAAAAAGTTTTTACAATATTTAAAAAAGGCACAAAATAGGCCAATATAATATAAAGGGAGAACAACGATAGGACACTGCTTAACCAGGCTGATAAAAAATAATAATCTGTTATCAACTTGTGATGGACTTTGACTCATGATTCCTCCTGGAGTACAGCTGGACTCTGCAAGATCCTATTTGCCCCTTGGACTCCCCTGAATTCAGTGCGGAGCCATAAGAGTTGTAGTGTTGACTGAATTCAACCGAATTTTATGTTACAGCATTTTTTAATGGCTTCCAACAGAATTCAGCTAAATACTTTCGCTGAGGTCAGTGTTGCTTCTGTTTGGCAATGTCTTCGGCTAACTTTTCAAATAAGAAATTTGCCAAAGTACATGAACTACCAGATTTTTAGAATATATGATTGGTGAGGTTTCCCAGCTCCGATTTAACCACCTGTAGTCCTGCAAAGCCCTGTAAAGCAATTCAAATATCTGGTAGCAAATATTTATATGACACAAATAAGAGGAGCAGAGTGAGTTGGCCAGCAGCAAAACATATTCCCTTTATTCCCTTTAATTAGAAAGGGGGATAATCCTCCTATTCTTAATTCGATATCTTCCAACCCCCTACAAGACTCATTGTCCTCACCCTCCCATTAACATGCCCGACTAATACATTCATTTGCAATCTCAATGCGCTCTTTCCCCTGAAGATTTGTAACTGGGAAAATAATGTTGGAATTCCCATAGGCCAGCAACACAAACTGCCGGCATAGATTTTCACATGCTTCAGTAATAAAGTTACATTAGATCAGGAGGTAAATAACCTGTGGAGCCAACTCTTGCTTTTAACAGGCTAACAGAAGAGTTAGGCTAAGTAAATGGACACCAGAAAATCAGCCTGTATCACATAACTGAGCATTTTCTAGATGCTTCAACCATATCAGTAAAGGAACGTTCTAGCAAAGAGCTATAGTGAGAACTCTGGATCTGCACCAAAAGTCCCAAGTTGGAGAAGGGATTCACACTCATGGGACGAGGGGGCATAATAATATTCATAGCTTTTACTGCCAAGAGTCCACTTTGTTCACTCTAGGGTAAGACTTGAGAAAAGCTTGCAGAAATGGCACTGTATTGCTTGTAAGGGTGGTGCTCGTCTATTAACCGTCCCTTCTAGAGAATAGAAAGTTCAGAACAAGGAATGCAGTAGTGGGAGCTCAATAACAAGTACCCCGAGCATTATAATACTTGCAGAGTTGAAGTGTAATAATAGAGGCACTCACACAAGCAGAATTCTTTGAAACGACCTTGCATTAAGTCAGGTTTTATTAATTGAAGAGCCATACGATGAGAACTTTGTATACTGAAGCATGTGAAAAATCTTTTTTTAAGACAGAACACAACACTTTCTCTGTGTACAAACTCTGCCAGAAAGGAAATGTATCAATATGGCAATTCTATCCATATATTAACTCACACATCTCACATCTATATTTGTGTGTGTGTGTGTGTGTGTGTGTAGGCAAACATTACACACAATTCTACACCTGCAATATTTTGTTTTTAACTCCTTCTGTGACAGAGAAGGCCTCAGTGCAGCAAGAAGCAGGGTCACTGGAGACCTTTCTGTAAAAAACAAAAAAAGTCATTAACAGACATCAGACACATACACAAATGTTTCATTAATGGTTAAGGGCCCGGCACAGGCAAAATCACAAGAAAAATTATACAAAGTAAAAACCGTGAAAATTCAGGTATTACACATTACTCTTCAAAACACGCCGGGAACGGAGGTTTATTCTTTTTGACACAAAAGAGAAAAAAAAAAACCCCAAGAAACCCCTGAAAAAAGGGGCTTTAGACCCCTAATTTTTACCCCTATAAATTTATAGCAGCGACAGCCATTTTGCTCAGTAAGATTTGCCATTGTAGTGTACTTTGTAACAGTTGAACTTTTCCACTTTCATGTAAGGCCTTGTGCCTAAAAGCAAATTTAAAAAATACATATATAAAAATGGATATTTCTTTTAATAAAAAGAGATTTTTTGTAGTGTTTTAACAAATGAAATGATACTGAAGGAAGGATGGGTAAAAGGTATGTAGGAAAGGAAAATTAGGGGCCTTTCCAAGAGCTGTGTAACGGGTATTTTTCAGCCATGGAGAAGCAATTTCCTAACTGATATCTCCTCACTGAACTCAATTGAATATGTTCCCCTCACTTTTTCTCTGCCTATTGCAAATTACTGTGAAAAGTCTGCCAATTTGTGAAAAGGGAAAATAAACCATGTGAACCCCCTGATAAATACAGCTTAACCACGGAGATCCAAAATAGCTGGAAAAAAAAACGAAGCCAAGGATATAACATCCTGCTGTGAAAACAGGAGCTTTGATTTTTTTTAAAATCTGGAATAATTACTGTAATACTTTGATGTCACTATTATAGGATATCTTCCAAAATAATCTTATGGATCCCATGCAGATGTAGATTCCACTAATCTTATATATCACAAGCTGACGTTCTGCACCAATCCTGAAAAGGAGTACTTTTGTAGTCTGGGTTTAAAAGGCTTGTTTAGTCATACTATCAGTCCTGTTTTTTTTTTTATAACATAGCACGGTTTCTCCTGGAAAAAGAAGCCTGAATCAGAAATATCCTTTAAGAGCATCTCGAAATAGAAACAGTCATGCTCTGTTGACATCTGCCTACTTACTCAAATCAAATTAGGGCGACTGGAAAAACTAGTTGATAACCAATAACAATAATGAGAGATGCCCCAGTGAAGTAGACCTATCAATCACTACTCCAAATTCTAAATTCGGGGAACAACTTCAGATTAATGAATGAGGACTGTGAGCTCTTCCAGATATCTAGATCAAAGAGTAGGAGAGATAGGCAGATTGTCTTAGTGAATAGTAGGTTGCCTACTATGGTTAACTGTGAAAATACTGCTCACTCAGAGACACGTAATAAAATAAACAAAACATAAACCTAACTTTGGTGGGTGGCAATCAATAATGAAATTGGTTTCTGCCCCCCTCCTCCCCCCCAAGGTCAAAATGGAACAATCAGCAGGAACATTCCATCTTGTTTGTATGATATATATCACAGATTGTGCGGTTTAAGCATGAGGCAAATGTGCACCACCTCTCACCAAAAAAAAAAAAAAAAAGGTAAAACCTTCTCAAATTTTCTTTTACCAATTTTTAAAATAAATTTTTAGAAACGATCTAGATGACAGCTAAAAATCTTTGCCCTCAGCTATGGACAGCGTAATGTAAAAAGACTGGATAAGTTCAAACCTCCAATCACATTCACACAGCTTTCCAGTAACACAGGAAGCTAGATGATGCAGTTTAGCAGAGAGATTTTCTTTCCCACATCAGCCTCTTAGTTTAAGGTCTTTTCCTGATCCCCTCTAGACCTCTTGTCTTATAGGAATTTGACGAGTTCTGTATAATTAATTGAATTCCTGAGGTTATCAGAGGCAGAGGATCCTTTTCCAAGAAACATTATGGGTGAGCAACAGTACAGGGCAGAATGTAAGGGTCATAAATTAGTGGAACTTAAGCTGGGAGGTAATTTGGTTTTAAGGATAAACAAGTACAATATTCAGTATTTGACTGCATGTAGAGTTGAAAGCTTAGAAAATAGACTTATAGATTGCAGGTAATGAAGCACCATGGCTGTGCTATTGGGATTGGATGGTCTGTTTTAAACTAGGGTAAAATACCTGGCTCAAAGGCAGGATCTGCCCAAAAATCCATCCTAGGTTGGAATAATCAAATTATATTGTAAAGATAACAATGCTGTTAGTCCGCATTTTATAATACAGAAGTGGTCGTCGGTTGAAAGTCCTTTAAACTTATGAAAAACACCTACGAGTTGAATTGGCAGTGAGTTAGAACAGTAGGAATTAGGCATTCAAAGACTCAACCTCAGATCTCCTGTTTCCAACAAATTCTCAAAGATTGGTGACAGAGAGATTAATATAATGATTCTGGCAGGACCTTTAACATTCTGGTTAGAGGATTCCAGGTCTTTGAAAAGGTAGGCAAACACTGATACATTCTCACAGCATTTCACTAGCAAAGAGCAAACTCAAAAAGAGAGAGAAAGAAGGCAGGTAACTATTGTTAGTAGAATGGGAATGAATACGTAAAACACTTGCTTGACCTTTGTATTACAAATAACTAGATTTCTAAAAAAAAATATGAAGTAAGCACACACCAACAGAATGATGATCTAAGTGGTGTGGGCCTATAAATAGGCAGATTGGATAAAGGGATATCAAGGGATAGCAAAGATAATTAAAAATGAGGGATATTGAGACTAATGGACCTCTGGCCAATAGCTGCTAACACTAGACATTAAAGAAATTGAATAACTGAACATATTTCAGTCCAGAGCCCCTAAAGCCTGTGTCTGGATGATGGCCACTATAATGTGGGTAAATGGCAAAATGTAAAATGTGCCCTTTTTCATTTAATTTGCAAGGTTGCAGGGGCTGTATGTATACCTCAAATTACTTCATTAAAATAAAAGTGATTTTGAGATTTAGACTGTATCTATAACCAGTAAGAATGGGTACGGAAAGGAAACGTTCTAGCTATGTGGACTGTTTTTTTAAACAATGTAGTGTTGGTCAGAATCATCGGAAATGATCTCTTTTGATTAAAAGGAAACCTCTGTAACAATTTGTATACACAGCAAATAGTTTCTGCAGATCTTGTCCCTCCACGATCAAAAATATGGTTTTCACTTATTGCATTTGTTTTAAAAGTCCACTTTTAGAGATACACAAACACAAGATATGTGATTGCTGCCTCCACCCCCCCCACAAAAAAAATAAAAAGAAATAAAAAAAAGAATTAAAATGAATTTGGTCCTGAGGGATCCCACTTCAGCCCCCAGAACGGTGTGAGAAGTGTCAGCTCATGCCATCTCCAGAAACGGTCAAACAGCATTGAGAGCTAACGGGCAGTGCAAGGCTGAACGTGCAGGTCCCTTCTCCAAGGCAGAAGTGAGGTGAAGGGGAATATCGTAGGCAAAAACAATGTCCAGCTAGGGTCTTAGGCAGTACCCTCTTTCCTGTGCAGTGCGAGGTCAGGATGATTCTTCCAAGGCATTGACTACTTGCTCGAGTATATCAGGACAGTGATCAGCAATCTGCTGCAAGATGGCATTTGCAAACTCTTGTAGGTCTGCACTTTCCCGCTCACATTTCTCCAGCTCCTCATGTAGCTGCAGTAAGGGGAAAAAATGTGAGATGGTTATCGGTGTAAGGAGCGGCCATGGTGCTAAACTCTTCTTAAAGTGACACTCCAGTTTCTGTGGCTATCCAATCACAGACTAATCCCCCCCCCTCCCCCATTCATTTTACAAAGAGGACACGCTTCACACACAAATCTTTTTCAGCAAACTAAAGTGCTTTAGGGGTCTGGAGTGACTCTTTAACCTCTTAAGGACCAAACTTCTGGAATAAAAGGGAATCATGACATGTCACACATGTCATGTGTCCTTAAGGGGTTAATTCAGCCTGTCTACATTTTACATCTTTGCATGATTACAAACAATTCTGGTGTTATGTTCCAAAGTGGAATAACAGCAGAAATAGACTATTGTTTTCCATGGTGGTTGCTCTACTTTTACAAAAATCCTCAAGGCACACCTGCCATTTCAGGATTTAGGGATTATCCATTTATGTTAAGGTGTTTTTTTTTTTTTTAGAAACACCTTAGACATAACAGGGTAAACCACTGCCATAGAGTTTTTTTATTTCTCATTCATAGCTTTGTCATGTCCTATTAAAAGGACTCTTACTTGGTCTGTTGTCATCTTCTGCAGCCTCTGCTCCCAAGCTGCCTGGTCGTCTTCCAGGTGGTAGGATGCCGGAGGGTGGAGCTCGTGGAGTATTTGGGGGTCTCTGTCCTGGCAGAGAGAAGTCAGGTGCCCGATGTAGAGTTTGAGCTTGCTGCGGTTCTGGTTAAGGTCTATGAGGGGCTGGATCATCTTAAGAGAGAGAGAGAACAACAAAAAAACAATGAAATTACAAATCCCTTGGTACAGGCATCTTTCCCATCCCAGCAGTAATACAGAGATGACAAATGGAAACAGAACAGAAAGAATCCTCCACCAGATACAATTTCACCAGACAGAAACCATTGTTATAAATACAATTTAAATGTTTGACCGAATGGAAGTTTTATCTGGCTTCCTCTTGTACCATCATTTACAAGGCTAAATTGATCCCAGTTTCAATATGTCCACATAGCAACAAAGTTGACTGAGGATACTAGTAGATAGCTCCCTAAATTGATACTCTTTTGGGATTGCCATATTTAAGGGTACCAAATTAAGGAGCTATTTAGTATATTGCCCCTTAGGTTTAGGGAGCTATCTAGTAAGAAGCTGAAATAGCAGTTTTTGTTTTTTTCAGACAACTTCACTAATACTAAATAAAAAAGACTTACCGTATATACTCGAGTATAAGCCGACCCGAATATAAGCCGAGGCCCCTAATTTTTCCCCAAAAAACTGGGAAAACTTATTGACTCGAGTATAAGACTAGGGTGGGAAATGCAGCAGCTACTGGTAAATTTCTAAATAAAATTAGATCCTAAAAAAAATATATTAATTGAATATTTATTTACAGTGTGTGTATAATGAATGCAGTGTGTGCGTATGAGTGCAGCGTGTGTGTGTATGAGTGCAGCGTGTGTATGAGTGCAGCGTGTGTGTGTATGAGTGCAGCGTGTGTGTGTATGAGTGCAGCGTGTGTGTGTGTATGAGTGCGGCGTGTGTGTGTGTATGAGTGCGGCGTGTGTGTGTGTATGAGTGCAGTGTGTGTGTGTATGAGTGCAGTGTGTGTGTGTATGAGTGCAGTGTGTGTGTGTATGAGTGCAGTGTGTGTGTGTATGAGTGCAGTGTGTGTATGAATGCAGTGTGTGCAGGGCCGGTGCAAGGATATTTGCCCCCCCCATATGTCCTGACCTCCCCTCCTCCTCCCTCAGTGGTCCTTACCTCCCCACCCCCGTGTTCCTTCACCCTCCTCCCCCAGTGGTCCTGACTCACCCCTCGCCTAGTGGTCCTTACCCTCCCCTCCCCTAGTGGTCCTTACTTCCCCCTCCCCTCCCCTAGTGGTCCTTACTTCCCCCCTCCCCTCCCCTAGTGGTCCTTACTTCCCCCTCCCCTCCCCTAGTGGTCCTTACTTCCCCCTCCCCTCCCCTAGTGGTCCTTACTTCCCCCTCCCCTCCCCTAGTGGTCCTTATCCCCCCCTCCCCTCCCCTAGTGGTCCTTATCCCCCCCTCCCTCCCATAGTGGTCCTTATCCCCCCCCCTCCCATAGTGGTCCTTATCCCCCCCCCTCCCATAGTGGTCCTTATCCCCCCCCTCCCATAGTGGTCCTTATCCCCCCCCCTCCCATAGTGGTCCTTATCCCCCCCCCTCCCATAGTGGTCCTTATCCCCCCCCTCCCATAGTGGTCCTTATCCCCCCCTCCCATAGTGGTCTTTATCCCCCCCTCCCATAGTGTTCCTTTTCTCCCCCCCTCCCTCCCATAGTGGTCCTTATCCCACCCCCCTCCCTCCGATAGTGGTCCTTATCCCCCCCTCCCTTCCATAGTGGTCCTTATCCCCCCCCTCCCTCCCATAGTGGTCCTTATCCCCCCCCCTCCCTCCCATAGTGGTCCTTATCCCCCCCTCCCTCCCATAGCGGTCCTTATACCCCCCCTCCCTCCCATAGTGGTCCTTATCCCACCCCCTCCCTCCCATAGTGGTCCTTATACCCCCCCCTCCCACAGTGGTCCTTATACCCCCTTTTTTTATTATTATTTTTTTATTATTATTATTATTATTATTTTTTATTATTATTTCTTATTTTATTTATATTTTTATTTTTTTTTCGTCCCCCCTCCCTGCTTGATACATGGCAGGGAGGGGGGCTCTCCTTCCCTGGTGGTCCAGTGGCAGTTCAGTGGGGGGGAGAGGGGGGCTGGCAGAGCTGTAACTTACCTGTTCTGCAGCTCCTGTCAGCTCTCTCCTCCTCTGCGCCGTCCATGCAGCTCCTTCTATAAGCTCACACTGTAAGTCTCGCGAGATTTACACTGGGAGCTGACCGAGGTGCTGAACGGACGGCGCGGAGGAGGAGAGAGCTGACAGGAGCTGCAGAACAGGTAAGTTACAGCTCTGCCAGCCCCAGTCTGTATTATGGCAATGTAAATTGCCATAATACAGACCTTGACTCGAGTATAAGCCGAGTTGGGGGTTTTCAGCCCAAAAAATGGGCTGAAAAACTCGGCTTATACTCGAGTATATACGGTAGTATTAGTATATAAGGAAGGTTAAAGACCTTGCCTACCCCCTCACCTTAATAATAGTGAAGAGGGAGAGGGAAGGGCAATAAACAACATACCTGTAAAAAAATAAATACAAAATATTACAAAACATTAAGTGTCTTCTACAACTTTGTTCAGCACCAAAAAAAGGCCAAATAAAAATCCATAATGTTGCGTCAGACTATTACTAATACGTCGAAAATAAACAAAAAAACAGATGTAAAATTATTTCATCTTCATCCGGCGAGGGCTCTGCGCAGACTGAGCTCGCAGGGCAGGGAAAGCCTTATAAAGCTTCCCCCACCATGCCATTTTACATTTTACTCAGAGTGCTCTGATTGGTTGGTAAAGCAAACCAATCAAGAGTGCTCAGACAGGTAAGTCTCAAGTTTTACCTCTCAGAGCACTTGGATTGATTTGCTTAAGAGTGAGTTGGCATGGGTGGGGGATTTTATAAGTGACCGGAGGCAAAGCTCCCCATCGCTTCTATTTTTAAATATTACAAGGAGGGAGCCGTGAGCCAGTAGCTCCTTTCTTGTAATATAAACAAAATTTCATCCAACAAGCAATTCGTTCTTAGTTTCATTTATTGTAATTTGCCGTTGTTAATTTGTCTTTTGAAGGAATGAATGAATAGCTGAAATTCAGACAAAAAACGATTTAGTCCATAAACGAATGCCCAAGTCTACTAAGGTCACATATGACACTTAAATGATTAAAAATGGCTTAAAAATGCTCCTAGATTATTTGGATTTGAATGATACTAGTAGTTTCTGAATTTAGAAAAGACAGAGGCAATTGACAGATGACATGGCATCTAGTAGAATACATGGTGGATGATCTTTTCATGAAATCCAGATCACAACAAAACACGATCACCCTTGAATCAATTCTGAGTTAATACGTCAGGAAAGAGTTTCAGTTTTGTTGGAAAATCTCTGATCCTCCTAAAACAGGCAACACTCACTTGTTTGTCTCCAACTCCATTTAGTTAATAGAATTGAAGTTGAAATACTAAATAAATACAGGTTAGAGAGGTACTGTTTAATTTAGGTCCTTTTTATTAAGGACAATTGTTTAGCAGCCTAGATACTGGAAGCGGCAATACCTTTCTGCAAGCATATCCTATCTTTCTTTTTCCCTGAACATGTGTCTCCAAAACTCCACCACAACATCTTGATCCATTGGTATGATAAACCCGTGAATGCTATGTCACGATATTAAGGTCACCTTGCTGCAGACTGGTAAGCCATGTATGGTAGTTTTAATGTCCTGGGCACCACAGACTAAGGAGAGTCCACAAACCCACTTGTGAGCAGTAGAGAACTAACCACAGAACTAGTATTAACAACAGAAAATGCATATTCTTCAAAACCAATTTGCTAAAAAAAAAACAACCAAAAAACCCCCAAACAAACCAAAAACAAATAGATAGAATTTAGCAGCATAACCTCTAAAGCCGGTAGTCCAAGTGTAGGCCGCCACTGAGTTTGAAAACCTCCTAGGTTAAATTATATTATTATGATTGCCATTTATATAGCGCCAACAGATTGCTTAGCGCTTTACAATATTATAAGAGGGGGAATTTAACTATAAATAGGACAATTACAAGAAAAATTACAGGAACGATAGGTTGAAGAGGACCCTGCTCAAACGAGCTTACAGTCTATAGGAGGTGGGGTGTAAAACACAATAGAACAGGAAATAGCAATCAAATAAGGTTGGAGTGAAGCAGAGCTGGAGGAGAGAGTAAAGTGCTGCCCTTTAGGAGAGAGCAAGAGACGGGTATGCGAGGTAGAGGTTACTCTGGGAAGCTTTCCTAAAGAGATGGGTTTTAAGGCACTTAACAAGTGAATAGGGGAGAGTTTGATGGCTGAAGGCAGGTCATTCCATAGGAAGGGAGCTGCCCGCGAGAAGTCCAGCAAGCGTGAGTTGGCCGTACAGGAGAAGGTCATGGGCTGAGCGGAGAGACCAAAAAGGGGCATACCAATGGATCTGTGAAGAGATCTAAACAAGGGTAGAATTGTTCAATGCTTTATAGGTATGGGTTAGCATTTTGAATTGACTCCTAAAGTATAAAAGGGTTAAAACCGACTAAAAAGGAAAATCAGTCTAGGGGCAGCATTCATTACAGACTGTAGCGGGGCAATACGGTTTTTGGGAAGACCAATTAGGAGGATGTTACAAAAATCCATGGACTAACTCCTCAGTAGCATCTTGAGTAAGAAAGGCGCGGATGTGGGCTATGTTTTTAAGATGGAATCTACAAGGGTGACATTAGATCAGTGTTTTAAAGCATCTGCCCGACATGTCCAAGGTTAACATTGGCATGTGACCATATGCAAAAAACAAAAACAAATATGGACAAAGCTACACTTAGTATGGCATACAAGGAGGCTACATTGACAGTTTCTGCTGTTTTATCTAAACGTAAATAAAAAAAATAATCAATAAAAAAAAAAAATACACCACAGCAAGGTAAATGTGCTATCTAGGTGATGTTTGAGCAGGATTTCTCCTAAAAACTTGTCTATGGCTGATGAGCTAGATCGTTTCATTTATTCAGTACCAACTCATCAAATATATCCCAAGCAGTCACTACAATCTCCTGCGTACTGACTGTAGGCCAGCAAACAATGTCCAGTTTGTTTTACATAGCAGCTATATGGAAATCAATGAACACTAAACAAGGAGTAGGATCCCTATGGGCTACAGTGATATTTGAAATGCTTGTTAAATGGTTAATTCATAGCAATCACATACTGTGCAAAGTAAAATGTTGATGCCGTATGGTATATATCCAACCGTCAACAAGTTTATAGTGTGTTATTAGTAATAGCATGTTTATGTCATGTTCATTATATCTTTGATGGCTCACATGTTCTAAATCTGAATATGATTTCAATGATCACGGTTCAGGTGTTGCAGAAGAGAAGGTGGCATCCGCTGACTCACACTGTGAGATAAGTGTAAGAGCCGGCAGCATGACATGAAGCACTGTAATTCAAGAAGCTGTCAGCGCCAAGATAAGTTTGAATAAAAAACTCTGACATGAGCCAGTTGCTGCACAGATAGGGCATGGTTACAGACGTGATCTCCCCTGGGTTTTACGGAGCTGACTGGAAAAACAGATAAAGGAAACTTGAGGTATTGGAGAGGTGACTCACGGAAAACATCAATTGACATAAGAATTTGGAGACCAACAAAAAGTGCTCCTGAATACCGAATATGTTTTTAAAGCAGCTAGACACAGACACATCCTGATGCCAAGCAGCACTATCGTATATGTCCTCTGCAGTAGGAAAGAAAGTGTGTGATTAAAATAGAAAGACTACAGTACTACAGCCAACAGGGGTAAACATTCAACTGACCAATGATTTAGGGGGGGGCATAAGTTTCTAGGCTGATTTGGCTTCTGACACTTCAATATCATCCAAGATGTCCTTCAATCATGTTAAATTCAGTTAAACGCTAACATACAACAGAAGTAGTCATAATACTGTTCTAGATGTGCAGGATGTACTTAAGGCATGCCAGGGAGTTTTTCTCCTGCTATCGTGACTCCTGTGATTCTAAGGCTCCAGCTGGAGAGTTATCCCTTGCATGCCCTTTCAGGAATTGGTCAAGTATAGTGAAGTGTATAGGCACGATGCAGACCTCACAATATGAGGCAGTTTGGTGATTTCAACTGTGTGGTGGTGATAGAAGTTGAGGCACACAGTCTCTCACAATAGATGGGAGGAGTTGTGAGGCTAAACTAAAATGGACATCCAAATGTTAATCTGACATCAATATGACCTACAAATTCAAGTGTAAATTAAGCTATTGTTTGGGCCAGGATTTAACTACCCTCATTACACAGTGGGGAATTAACACCACCAATCAATCTGATTTGCTGAATTATAACGTGCTGGATGGTATAGGTAGAATGTTGAGGATGCATAAAGCAAGTAATAATTCCCCCGATCGATACATCAGGATCAATCGTACATTGTATGTTTAAAACGATTCACTTTTAAAGAGTTAAATCTTTAAAAGTACTCTGTGTAGTCATACATAACTGTCTTACAGCAAAGTAGACGTGAAGTTAGAGGCTTGTAGAAATCAGGGGTAATACTACAAATATTCTAAGAGAGAGGAATATCAGATAAGGCAAGACAGTATTATTATTTTTAAGTAGCGTTAGTGCTGCACAGACTAGGAAACACCTAGAGCTGTTACAAGGCAGCAATTTAAACACTGCTTTTTCTATGAAAAGGCAGAATTTACAGTGCTCAGCCTGCAGGGACCGGCCCTAGACATCAGAACCACTACATTAAGCTGTAGTGGTTCTGGTGACTACAGTGCCCCTTTAAGCTATGCTAAAGAACAAATGAGCAATTTGAGTTAAGAGGCTAATTAGTTCTTATCTGTACTTACAATCTGTATATACGTTTATCTTTGTAGACATGCATTCCATTTCCAAACCCATGGTTAAAAAACAAAATTAAAAAAAATGTAAGTCCAATTATTTCATGTTTTTGACCCACCCAAACTTAAGGGCTTATGAAACACTTAAACATGTTTAAAAATAGGGAAAAGGAGGTTTTCGTCATTAACAAATGAAGTTGAACTATAGATAAAAGTATTTCTAGAATAGGGATATTTGACATCAAATAACTGACATACAGAATAGAACAAGAAGGCCCTGCTTTAACCAGCTTACAATCTATGTTGTACTAAAAGCAAGTGAATAAATGGTGTAATGTCACAAAACGGTGGAAGACCCCAGAGTGTTGGTAGAAGTTATTATTTGGTATCTGTCAGAGAACCCTATTCTAATATTGACTAAAAAGGGCTATTATCATTATGGAAAGGGAGTATATGGAGAACCCTTGATGCTTATTCTGCTTCCCAGATGGGGGATTGCCTGGACCCATCCTATGCATTGAACACCTGACCGGGAGATACACTGAAACACTCTGGAATCGTTTGCCTGATTGTGCTGTGAATTTTTGATCGGGTATTTCTTGGTCCCCCTCACCCACATTCAGGGTGCTATTTGCCAGCATGGGTGCTCGATCAAGAGCTAACTATATATAATGTGTAGGTGTACTGTCCAGGAAAAGGGAGTTTTAGGGGGATATTTTGTACATTTAGCTCTATGTTTGGGAAGGCACAAGGCAGCAGTATCCAGAGACCATCAGTCAAGCGTCCACTTCTGGGTTAGAAGTGCTCCAGCGTCCCCTGCTAGAAGTGAGGTAGCGGACCACACAGAGGTACTCATCCGGAGTACAGTGACTCCATTACAGTATATGAGAATACAGATGAATAATAAACACAGACTATGTTATATGCGTTCTAACCTCTCTAAAAAACAAACAAACAAAAAAAAAAAAAAAAGCAAATGTGGTGAAAAGTCAAATTTTTGGTATTCTGGTTACAAATATTCAGTATACAGGTTTTATCATAATAAGAACATCTATAGAAGAAAGATATTCTAGGCAGCTACTTCAGGCCATAACATAAGAATGCCGTAAGAGGACAGTTGGATGGGTCTGTCAATCCCATGGAGGCCAAGGGGCACGAGTTGGAGTCAGGCTACTGAGGATTTACAAGACACCTAATTTGTTACACAGGATGAAGGCAGTAACTAATGGAGTTTGTACATGTCTGAGACATTGATAGGGGTCTGACAGGACTATCTATCAGCTTGTACCAGCACCTGTTTGCCCCAGTAGTGTGCAGTAGCCCATCACAAATAAGCACCAATCCTCCTCCCTACTACATACATGTGTACTATTGTCTTTGTATGAACCAAAAGAAACATTAAAGGCCAAACGCACTAAGAGCCCCCACAAAAAAATCTAAACAAAACGACATCGGGAGCTCACAATCTTAATACATTTTACAGTAACCAATTCAATACTATTTGACAAGCACTGTGCTTGAAAAGGGCCCTTTGTACCATTACAACAGTATTTTAACCTCTTAAGATACACTTACTAATGCAATTTAACAATGAATCTTGCAAATATAATAGCAGATTTGGACTAGTCGCATGTACAGAATGTTTCCAGCTCAGCTATTTAGGCTGTATATATATATATATATACATCCAAATTGCAAATAGATAGCTGTATTCTCGGTCTTTCAATAATAATTAAATTTTATTCCATAGTAGTTAAAAACTGGATCAACGTTTCAGTCCCACATAGATCTATGATCCTGAAAAAAGTCCCTATGTGGGACTGAAACGTTGATCCAGTTTTTTACTACTATGGAATAAAAGTTAAATATTGAAAGACCAAGAGTGCAAAAAAAAAATAAAAAAAATTTCGCCAAATTACCCGTTTTCGGCCGAAACGGGATAGGCCCATTTTCAGCCGAAAATTTCGGTGCATCCCTAATAGATATACACAAATACATACCTTACGCCCTGCCTTTCTAAATGACAGCAACAAGAAAAATATAACAAACAGTCTGCTGTGTCTTCCTAAAAAACAAAGCTTTTCATATTTCAAGATAATTTGTACTAAATGTATACATAGTCTAACTTCACCTGCAAAAAGACACAATATAAGCAATAAAACTGAAAGGCTCCTATGCAAATGTATCAACACATATCCACTACAGTGTCTGTATAACTGCACTTACCGTACTGCCTCCTCTACTGGACTGGATAGGACTGTAAACTATAAATTGCAAAGTGCAACTATTGGGGCTAAATACATAAACAATGTATGACTACTGCACTTACTGTGCCTCTTTCTCTACTGTAAAATAACCTGAAAAGTGCCAGGTACCACTTTTATGGCTATATAAACAGTACTCTAGGCACCATAAGAACTTTAGCGTAATGAAGCAGTTTTGGTGTGTAGATCAAGCGGCTGCAATCTCGGAGCTTGTCTGCCATTTAGGAGTTAATGCATTTTATTTATACAGCCCTAGTCACACC
Source organism: Pelobates fuscus (assembly GCF_036172605.1). Lineage (NCBI taxonomy): Eukaryota > Metazoa > Chordata > Amphibia > Anura > Pelobatidae > Pelobates > Pelobates fuscus. The sequence goes on from NC_086319.1 coordinate 170,091,060, forward strand.
TCTCTCCGTGTGACTTGCATAGGCTTCCTAAACACTTCCTGTAGTGTGTTTAATCTATCTAGATTTTATCTCCTGCTATGCATAGCTTGCTAGACCCTGCAGGACCCTCCTGTAATTTACCCCCATCAAACCATATATTTTTGAAAAGCAGACAACCTAGGGTATTTCAAATGGAGGTATTTTAACACTTTCCATGCACTAATTCTACCACCAGTCTTTGTCAACCTTCCAGGTAGTCATTTTTTTGTGTTATTTTCCACACACATTGTACTTGAGGCATGGATTCTCAGCACCTGTTATGTGTTACTGACAAAGAACACCCCAATATGAGTTCAGCAACATCTCCCGAGTACAGTGATACCACCTATGCATAGATTTGTTGTGACATATGTTTTTCAAATTTGACATATCTTCATTGCCTATCTTCTTTTTGGGGGCTTTTTTTTACATATCCCAATTTATTTTCTTGCCATGAACGTGCATATATTTGAAAAGTTGACACCCCAAGGTATTGTATATGGAGTGCTGGGATGCAACCGTTTTAACCCCCAAAATTGGAGAAAGTGTGCGGTGGTAATTTTTTAATTTTCATTTTTACACACACACACACACACACATTGCTTTTTGACTGTGATTTAGGAAAGCCTGTTGTTGACTATTGCAAGAAAACACTCCAGGTTGTTTTCTGCAAGGCCTCCTGAGTACACCCATGCATAGGTTTGCCAGGATTTTAGGAAGGTTCAGTAACAATTGTATGACTTGTAATTTGAGTTGAAATTGAGAGTATTTCTTCTGCTAGACCTATCATTAGTTTGTGGCCTATCACGTACCCCAGTTTTATTTATTACTATGAAAGTATATATAATTTGAAACAGACACCCCAAGGTATTGTATATTGTATAAGAAAACTAACTCGGGAACAGTAAACGTAACCCAATGAAAATAAAAATGGACCAGTGTGTGATATCGCTTGAAGCAGTCCCCAATGCAGAGTCCAGGGCAATCAGGACAGTAATATACAGTGTCCTTTCTCTGCCCCCTCTTGAAACAGACTGCATCTTTTTTGGGGATTCTGCTTTGCCGCAGTAGGGGGGGGGGATTTTAAAAACAAAGTGGGTAGCCCCAACTCTGCTCTCTCCAATCACCGCCCGGGGAGCAGGTGCATCTTGGTACAGAATCCCCCAAAATGTTCTGGAGCTGAAACTGGAAAAAAGTCAGTTTTATGCCGGGGTTTGATTTTTTTGCACAACAAAAAAGCGTTGTGGGTTGCAATCTGTATTAAGTAAATTGCAACCTTTTTGTAGCAGGTTCTTGTGTTCCGTATAATTAGGGAGGGCTGCAGCAGCTGATCTGCCAGATCAACCCCACCCATATGTCGGTTATAGGCCTTGACCCACACTGGCTTCCTTGTGCTCTCAGCTCTGCCACGTACAGAGATCTCCACAGTCCTCTCAGTGTGGATTGTGGTAAGAAGGTACACATCCTTCTTGTCTCTGTACTTAACTGCCAACAGCTCCTCTTGGCGCAGAGCCGAGGTCTCCCCCCTTCGTAGCTGGGTGCATGCAAGTTGTCCTGGGAAACCAGCGCAGTTCTTTTTGATTTCACCGCAAGTTACTGTATATTAAAAAAATACAGTAGCTTGAACAAAGGGACACTTGTATAAATATTGTTTGTATTGTACACAAGTGGTACCCTTTGTCTGGGACCCGATATTCCTCCTGATAAACAATCTTGCCACTGGTTCCAATATTTTCTGGGCAACCTGGAGGGTCAAGGTGGCTATCCTTTCCCTCGTACAACCGGAAGGCCTGAGTATACCCAGTCTCGCTCTCAAAGAGCTTATACACCTTTACACCATACCTGAAGTGCTTGGACATCGTACATAGCATGCCTCATTCTGCTTACTGTATTTGTCCCTCACTAGGCCATATGTACCTGCAATTTAATGTTTCACTCTACATTTTAAAGTTTTTTTTGTCTGTCCTGGGTATTCATGCACTTTTTGAGCCTTCATTGTTTAGTAATTATGTGACTAGGTGTTGCAACTGACTGTCTAAATTTATGTCAGGCCCAAACTTATACATGTGGTAAAGGGAAAAAAAAATATACACTTGTATATACATTCTCTGTACACATAAATGTCAAATTCCTTATTTTCTGTAGCTGGGAATATCTTCTAAATGTCTTAATTCTTCTTACTAAATAACCTCAAATTCATAAAACTGTATCATATGCATTTCAGTAAGTCACCCTACATTTTAATGTTTGTCTGCCCTCAGGTATTCAGGTACTCATTGGGCCAACGTTGTTCAGTAATTCACTGTTTAGTAGATGTGCCCCAAGGGACAGCTTGCATGCATTTAACTGTGTAGTTTTCATTGGGATATTATCTGGAAAAAAAAACGCAAATTCTCTTATCTGCTGCTTTTTTATTCCCTCACTTTCTAGCACCACCCAGACTTTCTTTGTATGGTCTACATGCATCAGGAACATCAATTAGTCATGTTCAGCTTAAGCAAAGAAGTTTTATATCTGATGCCAATATTACTGAGATAGTCTACCATTATTATAGCATTCCCTCTTGCTTTCAACCCTAATCTTCAATGCCAGCTGTGTATGCAGAAGTGTTTATCATCCTCCTAAGCATTCCAAATGTAGGTCTTTTTAACGTACGTCTTATATCGCCTGCCTTTTCCTATGTATTATGTACGGCCATCACGGCCGCTAGCCTGTTCAGTGACTATGGCATTCTAGAGGCCTCTGTTCCCGTTTTGATTCTGTCTTCCAACAACCGTTTTATTGGTCTCAGTGCAGTGCGTATGTATTATATGATGTTTTATAAGTGTTTATATACAGTTCCTGTTCTTTTCACCATTTCATAAACTAGATGATTATTTATAACTACCGGGTTCTCTACCATCTCATCACCAACATGTCTTAGTTACATACACAAACTCCACAACCATTCCGATTCACATCCTACCTTCACCCATATTAATCCCAATACAGCCCGCACAGCCACCCTGAAAATCTGGATACAATCGGGATACGCATATTTCCTACTTCTGGCATCACTATGCCTTTACACCATGTGTTCATATGCCCTGTAATGGGTAACCCGCCACAGGCTAATTCGGCACCTCGTCTGGGCATTTCATTTAAAACATTTATAGATTTTGGATTAAGACTCTCGAGGTCTTGCCAACATACATTTCCTTAGGTCTTAACCTGTAAAAAAAATTATTTGATATCAATTTGGATATCAACATTTGCTCTTCAGACCTCGCACCCATTTGTCAGTTACGGTTCTTTTCGTAGGTTATAGACCTCTCTTTCCCTCTCTGCCTCTTTAAGGGGATACTGCAGATTTCAGTTACAGTATACAACCATACCATACAGAACTACACGAGCTCTTATACGAATTCAAGTACGTTTTTAGCCGTGATGGCTCTCCCACAATAAAGGTATTTTTAGTGAGTAGGTTTTACTGGCTTATAGGGATCTAGATGACCAATAGAGGTTAAGTTTCTGGCATCTCTGCCTTGGAGGTAGTGGTCCCGTGAGGCCAAGACCCATCCTCCACGCATGAGGTATTACACCCCCCCCGATGCCAAAACATAGTTAGCCACCTCGTACAGTGGCAAAGATAGGGCCTCACTTGTCACACCCAATCTATCATGATTAAAATGTCACCAAGAGGCCAAAACCGCGCCACAACGCTTGTTTGCCTCGAATCCTCTTGCACCAAAGCATGGATAGAGCCTCTCAAGCCACTTGGCAACTAGCAGGGCCTCACCTGTCCCCAACCTAGTGAATTGCTTCGCCACTTGGCACTAGCTAGCCAGCAAAACAATCCTGATCCAAGCTAATTATTAATATATTACAGTATGTCTCAGATCCCTATAAGAAGGTAATGACATGTCAATCCCCAGTACTCCAGTCTGGTCCACTACACCTCATTTCTGGTATTACGGCGGAGCTATGCAGACGCAACGTTCCTTTCCCAGCAAAGGCTGGGAAAGCAGACTGTTCAGGCTCATGCGTACCAATACGGACAATGCTGATGCTGGAGTAGGCACGAGTTGCTCGAACAACATCAACCTACACGCAACGCACTCGTTGCCTCTAAGGGGTAAATAAATGAGAGACTGTAAAGACTAGAAACACGTTTTCTAACCATGCAGTCAACAGGACGCTCACCTTCGCAGGGTCATCCGTACTCATACGATCATAACACAATTCAATATTGAGCACGTGTGCCTGTATGTTCAGATAACCAACAGGATATTGACTTTCTGTCATAATATCCGACTTTCTGTCTGAAAGTTTTTACACTAATAGGTGAATTAGGATATAGATAATTTGCGATGCATCACCAATCAGACATATTGTGACGACATCATTATTACACTAAAACATGTCATCTTTAAGTTGAGCCGGCCCTACCTTGTACTCCTAAAAGTCGCCATGGCGGGCCTGCCACGGCTGGTTTAATCAGTTTCTACCAACTGTAGGTTTGTTCTTTCAGGGTTAATCTCACCACTATCATATTCAGCATTTCATTAATACGTAGTTTCACAGCAATGCCTTCTTCAGCTTCCAGTATTAGGCCCCTTACAGGAACATACTTCTATTATATGTCTTGGCCCCCTACATGGCTAAGTGTCGCTATTGACTGAATCAATCATGTCAAGCCCAACTTGGGCCTACACATATGGTTCACAAATATAAACTATTATATACATTTACTGTACTTACATTAAAACCCCTTAATGACAACTTCTGGAATAAAAGGGAATCATGACGGAATATTTCCGTCATGTGTCCTTAAGGGGTTAACTACAACCCTCATGATTCTCATTGGCTAACAAAGGTTTACTTTGGTTTAGTTATACTAATTCAAGGTTGTTGGTTTGCTTCTCATACACTTGTTAACTTGAATTGTCCACCGTTATGGTCCTTGTAGATACTTTTCATCATATATTCTTGTTGATACTGATACTAGTTACCTATGCTATTTTTGTTTTCTTCAGTATTGATACTTGTCCGGTTCTCAACCCTTTCTACCCTCTCTACTCTATTATTTCCCCTATATAAGTTTTATCAACTTGGCTCTCGCTATATTAATCACTTATCTATGTACATCACTTATGTGTCTCCGAGCTATCCCATTACTTTCAGGTAACAGGGGATTATACATGTGAGAGGTTCACGATTCACTTAGAAACAGAGTTTTCTGCGTTATTAGTATTTTGCTATATGCCTCAATGCTATTAGGTTATGGTTGACGTCATATGCTGGTATTTTCATATTCATGCCATCTGGTTTAGTCTAAGCGGCTTGTGTTACCCCTTAATTGTTTGGTATATATTGGTTGTCACATGTTTACAACAATTTCCTTAGCCCCCCGTAGGTCTCACGTGCAGATTCCGTTATTCAATGCACACGGTATTACTCCTCCAGGTTCTAAGGTATTTCAAGTTGTGCCCTTAGTGGTCTCCTAGCAATTTCTGTCACCAAGTCTCTCCATTACTATTCAAGTCACAGATAAGTGGTCCTTCACTACATAATGTTGGTTATTATGTCTCTGGTTGTGTTCGCTACTTTTTTTTGCCACCTTCAATTTAGGCTCACTATACCCCCAAGTTACGCCTGACTGGCACCCAACATCACATTTCCCTACTTTCCAACAACGCCAGTTTCCTTTCCATCCTATCCAATCAGACTATACTTAAGGGCATTAAAAATATGTCTGATTTGCTAGATTCAGCCCATTTCGAACCCCTCACTAACTGTCACTAAAACCGCTATTTACCTGGCCTTTTACGGCTTCCTGAGGCCACGAGAATTCACCATCAGAGGCCAACAATGCACAAGGTTGTCTTCGAAGCTCCTAACTAAACATCAAGATCATTACATTACATTACTGACTCTACCCCTGACCAAAACGAGTCAACTGGGTCGACCCGTCCACATTCCATACTATCCCACAAATAATCGATGGTGCCTGGCGAAGATATTTTTTCAATTCCTACCTCCTCACAGTACCGAATATTGCATCTCTTCCGCTACTGTCACTTTGCTGGGCTATCCCCACTACCTCTAAGTTCATGTTATACATACGGTTATTGTTAACAGGGCTCGGTATGAACCCTAGCCATTATTCAGCACAATCATTTAGGATAGGGGCCGCATCTATGGCATTGAGCCAGTACGTTCCAGTCCATCATTAAAACTCTAGGTCGCTGGAAGTCATCAGCATATAAAATATACATAACCCCAATCGGTAAAGGAAATACGAAGGGCATCCGTTAAAATGTCATCTTAATGTACTTACGTTATATTATGTTATTTACTTAATAAATGTGTTTTGAGCATGATATGTATTCCTTTTTGCCCACTTTATTTACTGGCCTACAGCATACGTCCGTTTCGGCACACCTCAACCGACTTTTTCCTATCACAGGTTTGCTAACAACAATCTTACTTCATATCATAATCAATGTTGCCCGGAACACACACTATATATATATATATATATATATATATATATATATATATATATATATATATATATATATATATATATATATATATATATATACACACACACACACACACACACACACACACACACACACACACATACATATACACACACATACACATATATATATATATATATATATATATATATAAAATAGATGTATTCCCTGCACTCACGCTTAAAGACAGTCCAATGCCGGGCGCACCACCAGATCTCCAAGTAATGTAGAAAAACAGAAGGGAAGGCTGCTCTCCAGACTTTTAAAACATAAGAACTTTTATTCAATAATGATTAAAAAACTACCAACGTTTCGGTCCCCGCTTGGGACCTTCTTCAGGGTCAAAAAATAGAACAGCAGAACAATACAGTACAGTGCATCAGTGACCAATATATACCAAAATAATCGATTCGTTTACTCACTCAGGTGTGTTTCCGTGCGTTCCCGCCATCACCCTGTGCTCTTCCGGGTATGCGCGCGCATCCATGCGTGTCACGCCCCCTCCATTACGTGCCTACGTATCGGCTTACCCATCACCCTGGATACCATATCAAAAAAAACGCCCGGTCGTAAAAAACGGTGCTGTGATCAACAGGATGAGAGATTCTACCAATATACTTCGAAAAAAGTGCATGAAAGTGCTTCTAATTAAAACGATCTATTGCTTATGTAGGTGGATGTGCTAGTAGATACCTATATTTATCATAAACCATAATATAGGTACAAATGTATCCTAATAACCAAGTAATATGTGCATAAGCCCCATTGGGGTATGGTGGTGATTATATATACTCTAAATATCTAATAAATGGAGCTATAAAAGTGCTACTGCTTTCATTTAAAGTGCTGGTGATAAATATAAAGTGCTGATGATTACCACAAAAAAAGTGCAAGTGATCTAAATAAAGTGCAATAACCACATATAAAGTAGCTTAAAACATTAAACGACTGTATACGACATAACAGTACATTATAATGACTCCAACATAAAATCACATCTAATAACAATACCCGTTGCTTTCTATTACAATTAAAAATTAAATATTACTAGCTAGCTGTAAACCTTCATATGAACGAGTGATATGCATTACTTTCATTTAACCCCATAGGAGCCACCGTATTCAATTGGTGGATCCAAAAGGTCTCTTTTTGAAGGAGCATCCTTCCTCTATCTCCACCTCTATGGGGGGGAGGAATGTGGTCTATGCCCACAAACTTCAATGATGCCAGTGGGTGTTTCTTTTCCAGAAAGTGCCGTGCAACCGGTTTATCTGATAGTCCATCCCTATAGGCTAACCTAATGCTCGACCGATGACCTCTGATCCTTTCGCATAGCTGCGTCTCCGTTTTGCCCACATAGTGGAGGCCACATGGGCATACTAATTTATATACAACAAGCTGAGTCTTGCAAGTGATGGTATGTTTGATGTCATAGATCTTGTTCGTATGTGGGTGATTAAATCTCTTAGCTGGAATCATATGTCCACATGTCACACACCCAAGGCACCGTACACTCCCTCGTATGTTGTACTTAACTGCACCTGAATAGCTCTCCACTGGATCTGTGCGAACCAGTGTATCCTTGAGGCTTTTATTCTTCTTGTAACAGATAAGAGGCCTCTCCTTAAAGATTTTTGGCAGAGTGTCGTCCGCTGAGATAATTTTCCAGTTATCTTTGACAATGGCTGATATTTGGCTAGATGAATTATGAAAGGTCATCGGAAAGACCAGTCTCTGTTCACGTGTCTTGCTTGGGAGCACCGGAGCTAAGCGAGCTTTCAACAGTGCATCATCCAACACATGAGCATCATATCCTCTTTCCAAAAACTTTTGGGTCATAACCCCAAATTGTATCTCCGCCTTGTCCTTATCTGAATTATTGCGGATCACTCTCTGGAATTGGGCTTTCGGGATAGATTTTATCAGGGCAGTAGGGTGTGCACTCCTAGCATGTAACAAAGTGTTACAGTCCGTGGGTTTGGAAAATAAAGTGTGTTGTATACCATTACTGCCATACGAAAGTTCAAGGTCCAAAAATTGGACTCGATCTTCACTAATATTAGCTGTGAACTGTATGGGTAGCGGGAGTGAATTCAACTCGTCAACCATGGTGACTGCTTCCCCATGTGTGCCACGCCAAATGATCAGCAGGTCGTCAATGTAGCGATAGTATCCAATGATTAAATGTTGATATGGGATCAAGATGTGGGTAGATTCATATACGTACATGGGGGCGCGTTCGCGTACATGGGGGCCATCGCCGATCCCATCGATGTACCGGCCACCTGTAAGTACCACAGGTCCTCAAAACGAAAATAGTTGTTATAAAGAATAAGTGACAATAGCTCCAACATAAATTCAATAGGTGGTCCTTGATAGATAGAGGATCCATATAGTACTTGCCTCATTGCTTCAATACCCCCTATATGGGGGGATCACCGTATATAGACTTTTCACGTCCATCGTTATAAAGATTGGAGCTGAGTTGTTGAAGTCCAACTTTCTGATTCTATGTAGCAACATTTGTGTGTCTTTGATACAAGTGTAAAGCTGTTCAACCGGCCCCTTAAAAATGAAATCGAGCCATTGGGCTATCGGTTCTAGAATGCCATCGATTGCCGAGAATAAAAGCCTCAAGGATATACTGGTTTGCACAGATCCAGATCCAGATCCAGCGGAGAGCTATTCAGGTGCAGTTAAGTACAACATACGAGGGAGTGTACGGTGCCTTGGGTGTGTGACATGTGGACATATGATTCCAGTTAAGAGATTTAATCACCCACATACGAACAAGATCTATGACATCAAACATACCATCACTTGCAAGACTCCGTTTGTTGTGTATAAATTAGTATGCCCATGTGGCCTCCACTATGTGGGCAAAACGGAGACGCAGCTATGCGAAAGGATCAGAGGTCATCGGTCGAGCATTAGGTTAGCCTATAGGGATGGACTATCAGATAAACCGGTTGCACGGCACTTTCTGGAAAAGAAACACCCACTGGCATCATTGAAGTTTGTGGGCATAGACCACATTCCTCCCCCCCGTAGAGGTGGAGATAGAGGAAGGATGCTCCTTCAAAAAGAGACCTTTTGGATCCACCAATTGAATACGGTGGCTCCTATGGGGTTAAATGAAAGTAATGCATATCACTCGTTCATATGAAGGTTTACAGCTAGCTAGTAATATTTAATTTTTAATTATAATAGAAAGCAATGGGTATTGTTATTAGATGTGATTTTATGTTGGAGTCATTATAATGTACTGTTATGTCGTATACAGTCGTTTAATGTTTTAAGCTACTTTATATGTGGTTATTGCACTTTATTTAGATCACTTGCACTTTTTTTGTGGTAATCATCAGCACTTTATATTTATCACCAGCACTTTAAATGAAAGCAGTAGCACTTTTATAGCTCCATTTATTAGATATTTAGAGTATATATAATCACCACCATACCCCAATGGGGCTTATGCACATATTACTTGGTTATTAGGATACATTTGTACCTATATTATGGTTTATGATAAATATAGGTATCTACTAGCACATCCACCTACATAAGCAATAGATCGTTTTAATTAGAAGCACTTTCATGCACTTTTTTCGAAGTATATTGGTAGAATCTCTCATCCTGTTGATCACAGCACCGTTTTTTACGAACGGGCGGTTTTGTTGATATGGTATCCAGGGTGATGGGTAAGCCGATACGTAGGCACGTAATGGAGGGGGCGTGACACGCATGGATGCGCGCGCATACCCGGAAGAGCACAGGGTGATGGCGGGAACGCACGGAAACACACCTGAGTGAGTAAGCTAATCAATTATTTTGGTATATATTGGTCACTGATGCACTGTACTGTATTGTTCTGCTGTTCTATTTTTTGACCCTGAAGAAGGTCCCGAGCGGGGACCGAAACGTTGGTCGTTTTTTTAATCATTATTGAATAAAAGTTCTTATGTTTTAAAAGTCCGGAGAGCAGCCTTCC